>NW_022589705.1:89877164-89965350 GCF_004348235.1 Phoca vitulina | reverse complement strand
AAGAAGAAGAAGAAGAAGAAGAAGAAGAAGAAGAAGAAGAAGAAGAAGAAGAAGAAGAAGAAGAAGGCAAGTCTTCACTAGGAGAAAGTATTTTGCCCTTTGTGCCTTTGCCTAGTCTCCTTTTTTGCGCCTGGAGCTCAGGCTTGGAGCTGGAACAATCATCTTGGGGATCACCAGGCACCAAGCAAGAGGCTGAAGCCCACCTCCAAAGCCTGGTGGGTGCCTGGCGGCATCCCTGAGCTCTGCACCATGCCTGAAATGCCTCCCTCTGTACCTTTGTAAAAGTCCCTGTTTAAGCCACCGTAGCCAAGTGTACCTGTTTGTGCTATAGAACAAAGCATTCAAAACTCAGTGATGGAAAATGACAAATATTTATTATTTCTCATGACTCCATGGGTCAAGCCATGATTCCATGGCACTTGTACTGGTCTGGGCTGGCTTGACTGGGTCTGGATGGTTTAAGGTGGCCTCATTTACATGCCCTGTCATTGGTAGGCAAGTTGGGTCAAGGCAGTGGTTCTCCACCAGGGACAATTTTGCCTCCCCAAAGACACATGGCAATGTCTGGCCATAGTTATGGTTGTCACAACTTGGGGGGTGGGGTGCTACAATCATCTAGTGGGTAGAGGCCAAGGATACTAGAGTGCACAGAACAGGCTCCCCACAACAAAACCGTATGTGATCCAAAATGTCAGTAGTACCAAGAATGAGAAATCCTGGTCTAGAGAGGCCTCAGCTGCGACAGTTGTCTCTGCAAGGCATGGTTTCTCATCATGGAGCAGGTTAGACCAAGCTCTTTCAGAGGGTGGTGGGCCCAGGTTCCCAAGAGCAGCAGGAGAGAACAAGCCCCAAAACACAAATACTTACCAAGTCTTTCTGCTTGTGTTTGTTAATATCCCATCAAACAAAGCAAATCACATGGCCAGAGTCATTTTGGGAAGGACTCCAAATTTTTACAAACTACCCACGGTCAGTTTTCTGTTATTTGAAGCAGAAGGCATTCCAAGTGACACGGACTAGTTACCTTGATTCCTGAAGACTTTCTGGTTCCTAGTTTCTTTCTTTGGGAAGGCCAGTTTCAGTGCCCGCCCTTGGGTTCCACTAGGACCCTTTGTATCACTCAAAATTCTTCGGTTGCAAATAACAGAAATCTCCGGTGGCTCACTTCAGCAGAAAGGGAGTTTATTGAAAGGAAATGAGAAAGCTTAAAGAATCAAAGGACAAGCAAAGTTGAAGAGCCAGGATAGTCAGGAACTGGCTTTTCTTCCCCATACATGCCCCCTTTTCGCTTCCACTGGTTTGACTTTCTGTTATTTGCAACCAAGATGGCCTTTACTAAGACCCCGCCTCCACTGGTAGTTCTGAGAAGCTGCCTGTCCCCTGGGTTGGTATCAAGGTACAACAAGGTACCTGCAGTCCCCAAAGCTTCCCAATCTCCCAATCCCCCAAGAAGCTAAGACAAACAACTTCCTTCCACCCTTGCCAAAGGTAGCTTATTTGGATTCTTGGATTCGTGACTTTGCAGATAAGATGCCCTTCTCTAGCAGCTTGGCAGGGCCTCCAATGCCTGCTGTTGTGAAAACCAGAGTCATGAGTGTCTGCAGAAAAAAATAGCTTCCAGATCTGCATTCCAAAGTGCGCTCCTGGTAAGTTGGAGTGGTTTCCAATTTTTCTGGGTCTCAGGAATGAAAGCAATACACCTAACGATGAGCGGAAACCCAAAACCTGCTAATGCTGATGAATTCCTCTTTGAGCTGAGGCACCTCCTGAAGCAGGAGGTGGGGTGCCAGGTGAGGGCAGACTTGGCCTCTTTTCCATCAAGATGTGCTGCTTGCACCCGTGTGCTCAGTGTCCCAAGTTATTTGGGGCCAATTCATGACCTTACATGCCTGCTTGTTTTTAAACCTTTTGTTCCCCAGGAACCCACCACAACGCCTCTGCCTGCATCCTGTGGCAGGAACCGCTCGAAGGCCCCCTGTTTTGAGTGTCCTCTCCTCTGTAGCATGTGGCTTTCATTCCTAAGACCCTAAGATATTAGAGGCAGAAATTTTATCTTCCGGCTGACTGTGGTCTTAGCATCATAGAAATCAGAGGTGCCTGATGAATCACTTTATGGCTGATGAATCACTTTTTTTTTTTTTTTAGTATAGTTGGCACATCATGTTAGACCAGTTTCAGGTGTACAACATAGCGATGTGACAAGTCTATACATTATGCTGTGTTCCCTGCACGTGTAGCCACCATCCGTCGCCATACATCACTATTACAGTATCATTGACTGTATTCCCTATGCTGTGCTTTTTACTCCCATGACTTATCCGTTCCATAAGTGGAAGCCTGGATATCTCACTCCCCTTCCCCCATCTCGCCCAACCCCCCACCCCCTTCCCTCTGCCAATCATCAGCTTGTTCTCTGTGTTTATAGGTCTGATTCTGCTTTTTGTTTGTTTATTTGTTTGTTTGTTTTTAGGTTTCACTACTGCGTGAAATCATATGGGTTTCTTTCTTTCTCTCTGCATTTTTTAATTAGATAGTTTATTTATTTATTTATTTATTTATTTTGGTGTTGAGTTGTATAAGTTCTTTATATATTTTGGATACTCACCCTTTAAATGATGTGTCATTTGCAAATATCTTCTCCCATTCAGTAGGTTGCTTTTTTGTTTTGTTGATTGTTTCCTTCACTGTGAAGAAGCTTTTTATTTTGATGTAGTCCCAATAATTTAGTTTTGCTTCTGTTTTCCTTGCCTCGGGAGATGTATCTAGAAAGATGTTGCTATGGCCGATGTCAGAGAGATTACTGCCTGTGCTCTCTTCTAGGATTTTTATGGTTTCAGGTCTCACATTTAGATCTTTAATTCACTTTGAGTTTATTTATGTGTAGGGTGTTAAAAGGTAGTCCAGTCTCATTCTTTTGCATGTAGCTGTCCGGTTTTCCCAACACCATTTGTTGAAGAGACTGTCTTTTTCCCATTGTACGTTCTTGCCTCCTTTAACATAGATTAATTGACCATTTAATCATGGATTTATTTCTGGGCTCTCTATTCTGTTCTGTTGATTTGTGTGTCTATTTTTTGTGCCAGTACCATGCTGATTTGATTACTACAGCTTTGTAATATAGTGTGAAATCTGGGATTGTGATACCTCTAGGTTTGCTTTTCTTAAGATTGCTTTGGCTTTTTGGGGTCTTTTGTGGTTCCATAAAAATTTTAGTATTATTTGTTCTAGCTTTGTGAAAAATGCTGTTGGTATTTTGATGGGGATTTCATTGAATCGGTAGATTGTTTTGAGTAACATGGACATTTTAACAACATGTGTTCTTCCCGTCTGTGAGCATGGAATATCTTTGTGTCATCTTCAATATCTTTCTTCAATGTTTCATAGTTTTCAGAATATAAGTCTTTCACTTCTTTGGTTAAGTGTATTCCTAGGTATTTTATTGTTTTTGGTGCAATTATAAATGTGTTGTTTTCTTAATTTTTCTTTCTGACTGAAAAATCACTTCTATGGTTAAACAACCAGCCTTCATTCATTCAGGCAACAAATACTGGATACCTACTATGCGCCAGGGACTAATGATACTGTGCTAGACCTCATGGCCTTAACCTTTGCTCCCCTTTCATGTTCCAATCTGCTGCTTTCCTGGGAAGGAGCTGGGATCATTAATTCACTGGGTATGTTGCATGGGAGAGCTCACCTTTGATGCTCACATCCTCTTTTTGGGCTTTCTAAGGGATTACTGCTGGGCATTCTGTAGAGAGAGCTGCACGCAGCAGTGACCCTCTTCTGGGAGTTTCTTTGTCCCTCTTGACGGCTGAAGTTTAATAGTTAATAATAGCAAACTTCTTTATAGTGTCCTTGCCAACCATCAAACACTCACTGTGCTAAGCACAGTCCAGACCTTATCCCACTTCGTCCTCACAATGTGTATCACTCCCGTTTCACCTGTGAAAGCGATGAGTAGGTAAGGAACTTGCCTAAGAGCAAGAGCGTCAGAACTCAGACTTCTTACTCTTAACTGCTCTACTATATCACTTTCCTCGAGAATTCCAGAAGCCAGCTGGTTATTTACGACTCAATGAGGATAGGATTGGCAAGCTTTTTCTGTAAAGGGCCAGACAGTAAGAACCATTTTCTTAGAAAGGGCCATTCACTTCAGGGACCATGGGATCCCTGTCGCCAGTACTCAACTCTGCCCCATTGCAGCATGATATCTAAACAAATGAGCATGGCTGTGTCCTAATAAAACTTTACTTATAAAAATAGTCGGTGGTGGGACTCCTGGGTGACTCAGTAAGTTAAACGTCCGGCTATTGATTTTGGCTCAGGTCATGATCTCAAGGTCATGAGTTCAAGCCCTGTGTGGGGCTCCGTCCTAAGCGTGGAGTCTACTTGTCCCTCTCCCTCTCCCTCTGCCCCTCCCACCTGCACTCTCTCTCTCTCATAAATAAATAAATAAATAAATAAATAAATAAATAAATAAATAAATAAAATCTTTAAGGAAAAAAAAAGTCAGTGGGCCAGATTTGCCAATCCCTGTGTTAAACTCTCACCCAGACTAGATTATTAATATCTTCACGACTATTGCTTGCCATGTGTCCCAGGAAGTCAGACTATCATCATCTCCATCACGGAGAGCATTTTGAGCTTTCACGATGCACCACGCACTACACTGAACACTTTACACAAATTTTCTCATTTAATCCTCTCAAGAGTTCTGGGAGGAGATAGTTATTGCCATTCTACAGACAATGCAAGGGAGGCCAGAAGGGTAAAGTAACTTACCCAAGGTCACCCCACTGGGATTTTCAAACCCAGTTCCTAACCCCGAAACCCACACCACGTCTCACCGTTGGAACCCTGCATCTGGACAGAAAGGAGTTTCGCCAGTGAGGCTGGAAGGCCCGCCTTCTGCGAGACCGAACTTGAAAGAACCACATCTTCAGGACACAGCCCTTCCTCCAGGCATCTGGGTTTACGGGCCCCCTCCTGAAAGAGTCACCTGCTTCTTTTAGTTAATGCCTTAGGTCCGGTGTCCCCACCCTAGGTACTGTGCTCTCTCTTTGAATTGACGTTGCTTACCTCTGCATGGTGCTAACTTTACAATTTCCCTTCCCAGTTTCCCAAATCCTCGGGTGTCACATGCAGTGTTGATCGGTCCCTTCCGATTTGTTTCTTCCACCTTGTCTGCTGAGCAGAGAACTGCTAAATGACCTCCGAGCCACATTGATGCCCAAGGACCAGCAGGTCACCCGGCCCCACTCCCTATCTGATGCCGCTGACACTGTCCTCAGAGGAGTAGGGGACGGACACTTGAGAAGCCTGTCTTTTAAGAGCTCCTGTTAAGTTTTGTGTTGAGTCATGTGGGTGCAAAGAGGTGTCATTTTAGCAGCTTCTCTTTCTTGGCAGTGACCTTGAGAGCTAAAAATGGGCCACCGGATGCTCTAGGGGGGACACTGAGAAAATACCTAGTCCATCCCGAGCCCTTGGACAGAGCAAAGCATCATGCATTCATTCAATAATGATTTCTCCAGCAGTACCTTGGACCAGGCACCATGCTGGGCACTGAAGAGCCAAAGTGGACCCAGACAGACAGGTCCCTTCCTCCAGGAAGTTGTCTCAGGAGTGGGGAGGGGGGGAAAGGGTGTCAGATATTTTATGAAGAGCTTCACTGTGGGTTGTAATAAGCGCTGAGTCCCAGCACTTGTAGTAAGTGCCGCAGTCCAGCTGTAACAGCCATGCCCTCTCTGTCCCCCAGCATGGGGGTCCAGCAAATCTCACTCTTCAAACTAGCTAGTACTGCTCTCCCCACCCCTCCACACTGTGCCCATGACCAGAAGAATTCCAGGACCAGAGCCCAATGCCCAAAATACTTGATAAATATGTCTTGATTGCCTGGATGTAGATGGATACTGCTTTCACAGAGTAGGACGGAAGTTGAAATCAGCAGCCCCTATGATTACCATCTTTGGGAGGGGTTCAGGAAGGCACTGGGCATGCAGCTTTGCTGGGGTTTAAGCCACAAGGTACACACACACATACACACACACTTTGAGGGTTTAAAATAGGGCTAACACTGAGGCCTGTCAGGTGTTAAACTTGGACACTGAAATGCCTAGGGATTTCACAGAAGCAGAAAACCCGCTCAGCTTTTTTTTTTCCAGCCTGCCCAGCTGGGCACATGCAACTAATCTGAAAGACGATCTTGGTTTTCAAGTAGATTGATCGCATCCAAGATAACCACAAAAAGAGAGCTCTACAATAGACAGGTTGGGTCTTAGTGACCTGCAAATGAGTCTACCTACAGTTGGTCCCCGATGCCCCTGTCGTGCTTGAGCAGCCCCGGGAGCACCTGCTTCAAACGGCCCCCCACCCCTGCCCCACCATGTATCCTGTATACAGCTTCCAGACTTTATAGGAGGCAAGAAAGCCCCTGAGACCAACCGGGCTGTGACCCCATCCCCTGCCATCACTCCTCCAAATGACTCAAATGAGTATTTGGGCTGTCCCTGAACCTTGACCTCTGTGTATCTTTTTCAATCCATCAAGGGTTTCCTGGTGCCTTTGGAACGTTTGTGATGATTAATTAGTAAGCTGGTATTTATAAAGTGCTAAGTGAGTGCTGCAGTTTATGAGCCAACTTTATCTCTGACAGCCTCCCTAATCCCTTCCCAGCATCTCAGGCTTCAGGGACCACCCAGTTCTGCAAGGCTCTGGAATGCCCCTCATTGTCCACTCCATACAGCCCCCAAAACCCAAGAGCTCCTCCCAACCCCTCCCCATTTCTACCTTCTCTTCTTCAAAGTGCTGTTGTTTTTCTTAATATTACTGTGCCCCTCCCCGAAAGATAGTTACACAAGTCTATGTGGGAGGAAGAAGAGAAACATGTCAATGGTGACTAAGTCAGCCTCGCTCCCTTGCCACTGGAATATTGTCAGGATTGGCTCCGGCTCACCCTGCCTCTGTAAAAATCCTTTGCAGAGGGTGTGATTTTTCCTGAAGATCATTCTTTCCACATGACCAAATGCTGTAATGTGTAACCAGTCCAGATCGTTTCTTTCTGCCCAAATCCATGCTTGGGGCACAGCGCTCAGGGTCATTCAGAAATGATTCTCCCTAATGAACAGGCACAATCTGTGCTCATGGGTGTCCCCGCCTCTCCGCCTCCACTACTTCTTTCATTTCTGAATAGGTGCATTTCCTCAAGTCCAGCGGCCTCAGAAGGAACAAGTTCAAGTAAAGTACAGCCCCCGGCATGCATCTCAGGTTTAGCAGAGCAACAGCTGTGCCTACAGGCAGGGCCCAGAAATGAGGCAGAGAATTGAGCATCATGAGCTCTCATCCTGTCTAAAACCCTGAGAACCTGAGAGAAGATCACCCCAAGGGGTGTTAAAAGGGCTCACCCATGTGGGCAGCATTTCCTGAGCTCTGCCCAAGTATAAAAGCAGCAAGGCCTGGGCGATCCACTCCCCTTCTAGAAGACACAAGAGGCGAGGTGCCTAGGTGGCTCAGTCAGTTAAGCGTCTACCTTAAGCATCTGTCTTCAGCTCAGGTCATGATCCCGGGGTCCTGGGATCGAGTCCCATGTCGGACTCCCTGCTCAACAGGGAGCCTGCTTCTCCCTCTCCCTCTGCCTCTCCCCTGCTTGTGCTGTCTCTAATAAAATAAATCTTAAAAAAAAAAAAGATGCAATAGGTAATGAACAAGAATTCCCCAACTGCATCATGGAGCCTGCCCAGCCTCCCGAAGGTTGTGTCCACACAAGCCAAAAGGGTAAGTAACCAGGGAGTTTGATACACACAGCCCACCTGAATCATGCAAACCAAAATCATATCTGGCTTTCACATATATGTAAAGTTGTTTTTTAAGAAGGCAAACTCCCACACAATCTCATTACTTTACAGGTTTGCTCCCACATCAAGGAGATGCAAAACATATAATGAAGGCAGCCCTATTTCATGCAGACACATTATAAATCGTAGGTTGGGGCAGGTTGAGGTTCACCAGATCTTTAAAAGGAATCAGCTGCTTTGTGAGGAAGGCTAAGAATCTGGCAGCCCAGAGCATCTGCAGACAGAATTTTTTTAAAGATTTTATTTATTTATTTATTTGAGAGAGAGCGCGCAAGGGAGCTCGCAAGCAGGGCGAGGAGCAGAGGGAGAGGGACAAGCAGACTCTGCGCTCAGCGTGGAGCTAGATGCAGGGCTCAATCCCACAACCCTGAGATCATGACCTGAGCTGAAATCAAGAGTGGGGAGCTAACCAACTGAGCCACCCAGGCGCCCCTGCAGACAGAACTTTTTAAAGTTTCAATTTACACCCCATCCCTAGTCTTTTGCATTCAATAAAAAACGGACGATTTTACTTCTACTGGGTCCTTCAAGGCCACATATAGGTGGTATAGAAACTTGCCTTTTGCAAGTAGCTGAAGCAAACTGCCCAAGACCAACAGAAACTTAATTCTGAGCTTTAAAAAAACAAAGTCATGTCATTTAAGCCGATCTTTATTAGACTCAAAAACACTCTCAAAAATAAGTTAATGAAAACATATTTTCTGAACCCTAAAGTGTTTTTCTTAATTTTGTTCTTTTTTAAATACCTTTTAAATTAATTTAGCAATATTCCTGAACTATGGCAAACGGACAAATACCAATGAGGATCCCATTCTACGAAAATCAGTCTGTTGCAGCTTGCTGGCTTTACATTCTCAAGGGCTCTCTGCCTCCAGACCAAGGGTTTTTAAGCCCTGCATCCATCTTTTCTCTGCAAGAACTGGTGAGAGCAGTTTCTGCATAGGGATCCTCAGCATTGTCCTAACGTTTTAGAGAATAAGCACAAAGCACAGTCCTTCTAGATTAGAGACTCAAACTTCAGTGAGCAGAACTCCCCTGGGCGCTTGTTAAAATGCAGGTTTCTGAGGCCCATGCAGAGATCGGTCTGGACTGGGGCCTGGGAATCTGTATTATTAACCAGCTCTCCCCTCCCCCACAGTGGTTGATATTGGACGGCCACAGCGATGCAGTTTTAAGGTGACACACCAGACCACAGAGGGAAATCCTCTCAGGCCTCTTCCCGAAGCCGCATCCCATGGAGCCTTGGAGAGGATCTCTCTCCTCTGGGGCCCTCACCGAAATGGCCGCATCAAAAGCTCCCCGCCAGTTCCCCTAAAGCGGAGTCTCAGGGGACAGCCTTGGCCCAGCAGCTATTCTGCCAAGTCATCCATGTGATGCGCTAGCCCGAGGGTGAGGACCAGCCCCTTCCCCGCTTTAGCTCCCCACCTGTCTCCGAGAACCGAGACCGTTCGGGGCTGAGGCCCGGCCCCATCTCCCTCGCAACTGCTGGTGCAGCCCTTTCCAAAAGCTGTTGCGGCTCCAGCCGCAGTTACATCTAAACGGAGGGTCCCCGCTCACCGGATCTACCTTCACACCCCTGCAACCCTCATTGAGAACGCCGGTGGTTAACATCGTGTCGTCTCCATGGCAACCGACAGGGTGTCACAGACTCGGGATTACTGCTTCTCCGCGTGGGGATTCCAGACAAGAGGTTGGGGGCGGCGTCCCTCGGATGCCCTGACCCACACCCAAACTGAAGGGATGGATCCCTTTCCTTCCCGCCCCGGTCCGCGGCCCCTAGCCGGACCTCTGGCGCTCTGCGGCCACATCGAGCACCGAGGAGAGGGTGGATTTTTACGCCCCCCACCCGCCCCGCAGCCCTACGGCGGGGGATGGCGGCGGGGTGGGCGCCCCCCACCCGCGCCCTCGAGCCCCGGCGGCGGAGCCCCAGTGCGCGCGGGCCGCGCGGGGCGGACGCGGGCGCGGGGGCGGGGGCGAGCAGAGGGCGGGCCCCGCGCGGGGCCTAAGCCCCACCCCCGGGGGCGGGGCCTGGCGCCGGGGAGTGTCAGGAAGAGGAAGAGCGCGGCCAGAGGCGGTGCGGGCGCGCGGCGAGCAGGGGCCGGGCCCAGGCGAGCGCCGCGCGGGCCACCATGGCCACGGACGAGCTGGCCAGCAAGCTGAACCGGCGGCTGCAGATGGAGGACGAGGGCGGCGCCGAGGCCCCGGAGCAGCCCGGGCTGAACGGGGCGGCGGCGGCGGCGGCGGCCGGGGCGCCCGACGAGGCGGCCGAGGCGCTGGGCAGCGCGGACGGCGAGCTGAGCGCCAAGCTGCTGCGGCGCGCCGACCTCAACCAGGGCATCGGCGAGCCCCAGTCGCCCAGCCGCCGCGTCTTCAACCCCTACACCGAGTTCAAGGAGTTCTCCAGGAAGCAGATCAAGGACATGGAGAAGATGTTCAAGCAGTGAGTGCCCGCCCGACCCGGCCCCCCCACCCACCCCGCGCGCCGGCCTCGGGCCCCGAACCCCCGAACCCCGCGCCTCCCGGGACCCCTGCCGCCAGTCGTGCTCCCCCGAACCCCGACACACCAGGGGTGGCGACCCCGCGTCCCCTTTCGTTTAATCGCGAGGCTTCAAGACCTCCTCCCCACCACGCGTGTGAGTCTGGCGACCCCCAGCCCCTGACACGCGACCCCTCACGGTGACGCGGCCGCCAGTACCCCATACGCGCGCACTCGGTGTGGAGGACCGCGCGGCCCCTCCAGGTAACCCCGAGTCCCCGCGAGCCCCCAGTACCACCATACACATGAGTCTGAAGATTCTGGGGCTCTGGCCTCGGACCCCTGTGTTAGTGAAGCTTTCCTCGCCACCCACCAGACACCCACGCACCCTGAGATTTGAGGACCCCGTGGCCTCCCTTTCCCCCTCCCTAGCTACTCAAATTCCCTACCCCCACACCCAACACCCTGGTCAAAAACATCCACACACACCCCCAGCGCCTCAACAAAGGTTACCATTCCCTGCACCCCATGCTGTACCCATTCTTTTTATTGGGGTCCTTTCATTTCCTCTGCTTATCTCAGATTCCCCTCAACATAGGTTCTGGGCAAAGACCACCCCCCCCTTCAGTTATTCAGCATCTGCTAGCAAACTGTGGTCAAAGACCCTCCAGACCCTTCCACCCCTACCCCTATCCACTCTGCTAGCCAGGACCCCAATCCTTGACCCTCAGGTGGTCTCCTAGGGATCCCTCCATCCCTGCCCCCCACTCTGCAGGGATGTACCACCCATCCTCCCTTCAAGGCTGAGTCCCCTCCTCCCTCCACACACTGTTCCTCCCTCCTCTTGCCCTAACCTCCCCCCTCAGCAGCTTTGCAGTCACTGCCTTCCCCCACTGTGTGCCCCCTTTCCTCCCACATGGGGTTCCTGACACCCCACACCTCCCTATCTAATTTGCCTGGTTGCCCTCACCCCTACCTTTTCCTCTGTGTAATTCCATACACTGTGCCCTTAGCAGGTTGGACAGACACCCCCAGGCCTGTGGCTCAGCCCTCCCCACCCCACCCCACCTCCCAAAAAAACTTAAAATCTCTGTGAAGGGACTAAATGGTCCCCTTCTGGTCCATCCCTGAGTCCACCCAGTTGAGACTGAGATGGACAGCCAAACTCTTCACAACCACAGTTGTGCAGGGGGTGGGCTGGGGGGGGGTGGTTTGTAAAAGCTCGCAGCCCCCTTCCCTTTAGTACCCTTCCACACTTCTTGTTGCCCATCCCCTTGCCCCTGGCCCCTGGAGGGGGAACAGCCCCGGGGTATGGTCTGGAGTGGAGAGGCGCTGGCCCACCTTGGCTGAGGCAGGAGGACAGGGCAGGATGGCGCTGTGTACCCAAGCAGCAAGCAGGAAGCCCAGGAGGGGGGTGTTTTGCAACCCCACAGCTTGAGAAAGGCTCTTTCCCACTTCTCGTCGCTTCTGCTTCTGCCTGTGGCCCCCACACAGGGGAAGAGGGTTTTGTTTCCCAGACCTGGATGGCTGGGAACCCCATACTTTCCCAAGGGTCAGCCTGGGGGGAAACTGAGTCCTTAACGCTCCTCTGGGCCTCTGTGTGGAAGTCCCCGGGCCCTGAGGAGCCTGCCTCTTTGACTCCAGGGTCTTTATTGGGAATTCTAAAGTTTCTTTCCCCACCAAAGACTGTCACCATCAGGAGAGCAGGATTTCCAGGACTCCAGCCCAAACTGATGGAAAGCTCCTTGAGCCCAGGGCTAGGTATAGATAGCTTCACTGTCTGGAGCTTCCTGTAGAGCCGGCCCGCCCCACAACCCCCGCCCCGGAGTCGGGGAGGCAGTGCAGGGGAGGCTGTTCAGATGCATCTGTGATTGATAGTGTCTAGGCGTTGATAGTATCTAGGTACAAAGGAGCTCCCGGATCCCACCCAGCACCCCCATGACGCAGAGCTGTCATCATCACCATGGCACAGGTGGGCGGTCTGGGCACAGAGAAGTTAAATAACTCGCCAAGACCACACAGCTAGAAAATGATGGAATCAGGATCTGAACTCAGGTCTGTGCCTCCAAAAGCCGTGTTCCTCCCTTCTGGGTTTTCCGTCACAGACATCTGCCTCCACGTGGGAGAACGCACTTCTCCAACACCCCCTTCCCATGTTCATGGCTGATTTCCCACCTCGCAGACCCACCATTGGCCCGTGTCTTTCTGCCAGAATCTTCCTTCTCTTGGGCTCCCTCAGCATTGCTACACCCCGCCAAAAAAAGATGGAGCTGTTTGGGAGAACCCATGCACCCCGAATGGGTAGGGACTTGGGAGGCCGCAGCTTGATCAGAAGGGGCGCATGACCAGAGGAATGGCCTGGAAGCCGCATTTGCGAGCACACTCACCTTCTAGAGAGGCTTTTTGGGGTGTTAGTTTGACAAGGTTTCCTCTGATGAAGTTTGGGGGGAGCTGAACGCCTTCCAACTCCCCTGCGGGCCACCTCTTGGCACCACTGCTGCTTGCTGCTTTGGAAGGGGTGGGGGCGGGGGGCAGGAAGGGGCCGCGGAGCTGGACTTCTAGGGAAGGAAGTGCCGCCCGCCGGGGCCCTGGCGAGGATAGAAAGCGGCAGGTTTTGTATTCAAGGAAACAAGGCTTCACTGTGCTGAGCCGAGCCCGGCCGAGCCCCAGCTGGGAACAGCCAACACACAGGCTCTCGGGGAGGACAAAACCCCTGTTCTGCTTCTGCTGCCCTGGTGGGGCCGCCACCTCCTGGGTCCAAGCAGGGCCCTGCTGAGAGCCTTCCACCCTGGTCTCTGGCTCCCTCCCGGGGAGGAGGGGAGCCCAGCCCTCCTGGAAGCCATTCACCGGGGCAGAGTACAAGAGAGAGGGAGGTCCTAGGGAACTGGGAGCTGGCCTTCCTTGGAAGGCAGGAGCTAGAAAGCCTGGTCTTCTGTCCCGGCTCTGCCCTGAATTACTTAGTAATTAATTCCCAGCTGCAAAAGGAGCAGACTGTATTCAGCAATGGCCTCCTTATTTCTGAGGGGTCCTGAACCCGCCGGGATGACAGACTGCCTTCCAGGGTCTTCTGGTTCATCCGTTTAGTGTCTATCAGCAGATCCTGCCCGAGGAGGGAGATAGAAGGAGAACCAAGGGGACTGAGGGAAGCAAGACAGGCTGTCCGCCGTCACTGACCTCACCATCCAGCCGTGCAGGTTCCAGCTGGGAGAGACCTCCAGCCCTGCTCCCCATCTTACAGAGAAGGCAACTGAGACCCAGAAAGTGTGGTGACTGGCTTGGGGTCACAGGGAAGTTTTCAGTGGCCAAACCAGAGCGTCCTTGTCTGTACAGCTGAGGATGGTGGTCCCCGCTTCTCAGGTGGGGCTGGGAGGGGGTGACTCCCGTACAGCTCTGGCATTGTGCCCGGGCCTCCGCGGAACCTGGATTCTTAGTCCTCCCTCCCCGGGTGGCCTCAGGCAGCCCCAGCACTTCTAACCTCTCTCCCCACCTCTCTCGGCCCATCCATTCAGGCCTCTCTCTGGAAACTTCCAGCCAAAGGGGGAATGGTGTGACCCCACAGAGCCTCAAGGGGGCCCACCTCTGGCCTGGCAGCAGCCTGTGTGAGGCTCTGTGGGGTTTTGTAAGTTGAGCCCAGCCCGAGAGGTCGGCAGCCACGTAATTCTGAACCTGCTGTGGAATCTGAGGAAGATGCCCTAGTTCCCTGCTTGGCCAGCCTTGTCCCCAGACACTGTATCTCATGACCCCTTGCGTCAGAGAGGCAGGCTTCCCTCTCCTTCTGGATGCCTCTGCCCTTCGCTCTTCTCCATTTGCTCCTCCTCCCACGTGTCTCCTCAGACCCTGTCCCTCACAGAAGCTCCCCTAACATCCTTTCTGGAAGACAGCAGGACACAGTAATTAAGAGCAGCAGTCTGTGGGTTTGGAGTCTGTGGGTTTGAATCCCAAGGCCCTTAAACCTTCTGGGCCTCAGTTCCTCACCCTAAAACAGGCAGAGTAATAGCACCCACCTCACTGAGCTGTTGTGAAGTACTTAACCCAGTGCTCAGCACAAAGGAAGTATACTGTGAAGTTCCTGTCCCCTCATCCCTAGGCCTGGTGGTGGTCCTCTAGGCTGGCACGGAGGGTGTTCCACAGACGCTCCTGGCTGCCTCCACTTACCCCCTACAGAGCTGCCCAGCTGGCCAAGGCCTCATGCTTTGGGCCCGACGGTTGGGGAGCCAGCATGAGAACCCCCCTTTTCTCCTGCTGAACAGGCACTCCGGTTGACAGCTACATATGGCTCTGATAAATAACAAAAATGAGGAACAAATTCATTATCACTTAATTACGTGGAAGGCAGGTGGCAGAAAAAAGGAAAGAGCAAACGACAGCTCACGTCCGCCGCGGGGCAGCCGGGCGACTCCAGGCAGAGTGTTCAGCTTTGCAGGCTCACCCTGGGCTAAAGACCTTCCCTGGTTAGGTCTGAGGATTCAGTTTAAAGAGTCCTGGCCCTTTGTAAAGTGTCCATCATCATGTCCGGCCTGTGGGCTGTTAAAAACATAGATGCTTTTGAAAAAACATAAAATCTATCCATTTGATCATTTATCCAACACATACTAAGTTTCTGCTGTGTGCAAGTTCTAGAGAATCAAGGGAAGAAGGAAGCTCCCGCCCTCGGGGAGCTTAAAGTCTCATGAAAAGCAGTGGTATAGAGGGGTCTCTGGGGGTAGAGAGGATGGGCCCATGCGGCTAGAAGTGAAAACTTCCATTTCTTTATCTCGACCATGAGGACTGAACGCACTCACGAGGGATGCCGTGATGATGCATCCTCCTCAGCCAGCCCCCTGCCTCCACACCCTCTCCTCGTTAAGTGGGACCCCCAGGTCCAGTTGCTCACAGCAGCGCAGTAAGGTGGGTAAATCATGACCCCCATTGGCCAAAGAAATTGAGGCTCAAGGAGGTTGAGTCATGCACCCAAGGTTATAATAAGCGGCAGGGGCAGAATTAGAAGCAGGTCGGCCTGCAGGGAGCTCCAGAGGCAGAGAGAGGGCTGTGTTTATGGATGGGGGGCTTGGGGGAGGGGAGCTCTCAGAGCCTCAGGAGGGGAAGCCCTCTGTGGGGATATAGAGGTTGGGTCCTTCCACCTGCAGCCTCCAGGAGCCTGGCTTTCTGGGAAGATGATGCCACACCCCTGGGGAGGGAGGATTTCCCGAACTCAGTGCTCACCCTCTGCTCTTCCTACTTCCCCTTCTGATTCTGAGTCACCTCTCCCCTCCCCCGCCCGGGGACTTTTGGTTCCCCTTTGGCTTTGCACCTTCCTGCCTTCTCTGGTCTGGACCCTCTGGGTCCAAGGCCAGGCTTCAGCTGTGAGAGTCCAGGCTCTGGGAGACCAGGCCCTGCCGCCTCAGGGGAGGCCCTCTTGCAAGGCCAGCCCAGGCGGAGGAGGAGGAGGAGGCCAGGCAGAGCCGCTCTGAGACCTCAGCAGGGACAGTCCCCACTCCCTCCAGCAGCTGAGTTCCCTCTGACTGCTGAGCAGCCTTCTCCTTGGCTGACTTCCGCTTTTCAAGGACTGCAGAGAAGCAAGAATCCCATGCCAGCAGGGTGCGGCTAGCAGGGAGCCAGGCCTGGGGTTCCTGAGCTGTGTGGGGACCCTCGTGTGACGGAGGCGGACACTGTCCGCCTACCCCATCCCGGGCATCTTGTCTCTTATTTAATCCTTTTATGGCATCCTGTGAGCTCATCATCACTCTTGTCACAAATGAGAACACGGGGTCTCCCAGAGGTTACGGGACCTGTCCAGCGTCACACAGCTAGTAAGGAGCGGGGACAGCATTTGAACTTGGGTCTGTCTGACTCCCAAGTCCCTGGTTCCCAGGGGCCCCAAAGAGGGCGGCGGCAGCGGCAGCCGGGTGCTTGTTAGAAATGCGGCTCCATCCCGGGTCTACTGGATCAGAATCCGCATTTTAACACTCAAGTGTCCGAAGCACCAGGCCACCCACAGCTGTCTCCCCCCACTTGCCTGAGGACGTCCTTCGGGTAGGGCAGGTTACTCAGTCTGGGCAGTAAGGGGAAGATTAAGTTAAATAATAAACACAAGGTTGGACTGGACACTCAGTGAATGTTCTTTGCAATCACTGTTGTAACGATAAATATTATTCCGAGTTGGCAGGACGCCCGCCGCTGGCATTACAGGCCCGGGGAGATGCCCTCCTGGCCTGGCGCTCAGCATGTGGCAGTTGAACCCGAGACTGGGAGGTCCCGAGCCCTGACAAGCCCCCAGCTGATTGCCACCAACTTGTGGGGGGGCTCCCACTTGATCCTTAGACTCACTGAAAAGCTGTGGGAGAGCCACATGCATGCGCACACGCACACACACACACACGCACACCCTCTCCTTGGCTGACATGGCAACAGATCGAGTGTCCGATTCTGCAGATAGGACTGGAGGAAGTGGTGAGTGGCTGGGCTCCCCCCACATGAGTCAGACAGTCTGGGGTTGGGGGCGTGCACGACCCAAGGGGCCATGCCGAGGGAGCAGTTATCAGAGCATGTGGGTGGTGGGTGGCCACCTGCGGAGGGAGGCGGGCAGGGCCAAGCTGGCTGCAACAGCGAGCAAGGCCAGAATTTTTCTCTTGTCCAGAACTTTCCTGCCCCAAGGGACCTGCCTTCCCAGTTCATAGGACAAAGAGTAGCGAGGCCTAGGAGCCACTGGGGGAGACAGGCTGGGGAAAGACCGGGTCTGTGAATGCCGAGACCAAAGCCAGGTGGGCCTGGGGGGATCCTTGGTCCATAAACTCTGCCCTCTCCAGCTGTTTCTCCTCCTGGGGACCCGCCATGGGCTGAGGGGCCAGCCGCAAAGGCCTGGGAGAGGAAGCAGAAGGGACAGAATTGGCGTCTCCGTGCCCCAACCTTGCCCGCCCTGTGCAGCAGCTGTGATAATTCCTCATTCTGCCATCAGACTCCACAGCACGGCTGGTAGGTGGGGAGGCTCGTTCACGAGGAACAACCTTCTTTTTTTTAATTCCTTTTTTTTTTAGTATGTTATGTTAATCACCATACATTACATCATTAGTGTTTGATGTAGTGTTCCATGATTCATTGTTTGCATATAACACCCAGTGCCCCATGCAGAACGTGCCCTCCTTAATACCCATCACCAGGCTAACCCATCCCCCACCCCCTATGGTAAAGAAAAAAAAAAAAAGGAACAACCTTCTAATAATTCCAAAGCCAACATGGGCTGCCTTAAGTGAAGCAGTGAGCTTCCTGTGCTCAGAGGCATTCAAGACACAAGCAGGAAAACTGCCTTGGGAATCTGCCCTTCACGGACGGCTGAACGAGTGGCCTCCAATATCCCTCCCAACCTGAGACTCTCTAGTACAGGGTCTGTGGGCATCAGGACACAGCATAGGAGTTAAAAGCCTGTGTGTTTCAGCAGGTCTGGGTCCAGATCCCAGCTTTGTCCTTGTCAGCTATGGCCTCGGCCAAGTCACTTCCTCCCCGAGGCTCCATCTCCTCATCTGTCATATGGGGATATTTATGCCTGCTTCACAGGGTTCTTGTGAGGGTCTGATGCAGAATACTTGGCATAGTGCCTGGCGCATAATAAGTGCTCAGCAAAGAGTAGCCACTAAGGATAATACTGTTACGAAACAGGGTATTGATATGGACGCGGTAGGAGCCAGCCGCTGGCCACCCCCCACGACTCCTGGTTATCAGAACCAAGGTGGGGGAGGAGTAGCCAGCTGGGTGGGACATGCTCGGCCCAAAGGGGCAAAGTCTGCCTGGGTGGTGGCCGGCTGTTCCACTCTCCAGGGCAGATGGGAGGGATTTTGTCACCGGCATCCGGGCGGCAGCTGCCGAGCCCTGCCTGTCGAGGACTATTCAGGGGGAGGCGGGTAGGAATGTGGGCACGGTGCCAGGTACAACAGCCTCCCTCCGGTGCTGGAGAAAAGTGCTGAGCTCCCAGCCTGTGAGTTGTGATGCAGCTGGCCCTCCCAGGCAGGCCCCAGGCCAGGCTCTCAACCCAGCGCCCCCCAGCCCTACAGGCTTGAGAATTCAGGACCCTCCATGGGACCAGGAAGAAGAGGGAAGCAGACAGGCAGGAAGAAGGAACGCCTCCAGCTCTGGGGATCCTGCAGTTCACCGGCTGTGTGACCCCAGGCTGGTCGCTGCCTACTCTGGGCCCCAGTAGCCCCCACCACCACATAACATAAAGCAGGTAGACCAGGCTATGCGGACAGGTCCTGTGCACTGACTCGCTTTCCCTGGTCCCCCTGAGCCACCTGCACCCTCAGTTACAGCTCAGGGAGAGAGCTGATGGATGAGAGGGTCTCCCCAGCCAGGGCCATCTCCTGTGTTGCCAGTCACCCACTGCCGGTGGCACGGTGACAGTCCCCCCCTTACCTTGTCACTTCCTTCCCATGAAAGAAGGGGACAGAGTAATCCAGGGCTGAGGCTCCTCTCTCCCTCTGCCCAGCAAGAGAGCAAAAGGCTCTGTCCTGCTGTCTTTCTACGTCCCCAAGTGGTGAGGTCTTTGAATCAGGCCCAGTGGGGGAAGTAGTGGGAGCCTCAGAGGAGGGGGAGATGCTGGGGGGCAGCGCTGGATCATCTTGCCTCCCCCCACCCCCCGCCTCCAGACCAGTCTACAGCGAGCGTTTCTCACAGCCGTGCTCCATCAGGACTGGCGCCCAAGGGAGAGGCCCTTGTGTCTTTTACCATCATCATTCTTAATCAGCACCATTTTACGTTCTATGTGCAAAGTACTTAACGTACTGCGTGGGACACACCAAGTGCTCAGTGGCCACGATTATAATGAAATTAGCAGGCTTTAAGCACCCGTTACGTACCAGGCATTTTATGTTCATCATCTCATTTAATCTTTAATCCTAAAGGTAGGTAATGATAATAATGCTTCTATTTATTATTATTACAGTTGGCATTATTGTCCATGCGTGCCCATTAAGTGCTTACCGTGGGCCAGGCTCTGTGCTAGGAACTGATGTGGCTTGTCTCTTTTAATCTTTGCCTCCGTCCTGAGATGGGTCCTTTGATCCCCACAATGTAAATGGGGACACTGGGGTCTGTGGGCTTAGGTGACTTGACCAGGATCAGCCAGCCAGCCAAGTGGCAGATCTGGGGTTTGGACCCCAGTCAGTCTCAGCAGAGCTGATATGACAGAAGCTTCAGGGTCATCTTCAGTCACCCTAGGGACTTGGCTGATCCAGTGGCCCCTAGCCCAGGGCACAGAGTAGATGCTTGCTCCCCAGGAGCCTTGTGGGAATGGCCTCCCCCCCCCGCCCCCGCAGTGTCTCCTCCTTTGGGGGACCCAACTCCCACCCCAGCACCTGGCCTCTTCCTGACCTCTGTCGACTCCCCTTGGCAACTGATCTGCTGGCACTATGACCAGCCCCTGCACTGTCCCCGTGGGGACCAGAGCCCGCCCGGGAGAGAGCCCAGACCCGGTAATTGATTGACTTTTGATTGATGCAAGCAGCGGGTTCAAGCCGCAGATAAAGCTGCAGCCCAGCCAGGCCTGAGAGACCAACAAATACGGAGCCAAAGTCTGTCCAAGTTCGGTCACTTTATCTGCACTTCCTCTGAAACTGAGCCACCCCCAGCTGCGGAGGAAACCCATACACGTGAGCAGTAAATAAAGCTGGGGCTCAGGAGAGGCAGGTGGGACAGCGGAGTAGAGTGTGGGAACCCCAGGGATGGGGGGGTGAGTCCCTGGCGAGCTGGTCAGCAGGCCAGCGCCCTCACCCCTCCTATCCTTGTTCCCTGGTCAGTCACATGGGGAAATAATCCTCCCAGGATTGCTGAGCACAGAAGTTGTAAAGAAAAAACTGCCTGGCACACAGTAGGAGCTTCCGAGAGGCAACTAGATCTCACTCTAGTGATGGCCACGCTCCATTTCTGGAGTCCGCTCCGTGTGCGGGGCACGGGGCTAAGTGCGGGCCGTGCAGGAGCTCGGTCAGTCCTCACGCCGACCCTGCGAGAGCGTCACCGTCACAGCTCGGCTGGAGGCTCACGGGGCAGGGTCTCCCAGAACCCAGGCGGTCTGCGCCAGCCCTGACATGGCAGCGGGGCTTCCCTGAAGGGCGGCGTGCACATGGCTTGCCCCAGGGAGGACCGGCCCCCTCACCAGGCTGCTCTCCGCTCCACGACCTGTCACTCGGGGTCACGCCGCAGCTGCCCAGCCCCCTTCCCAGACTCCAAAGGGGGGAGGCGGGGCCTCTGCCGTGCCCCCCTACCCCAGGGCCCCTCCAGCTTGAAGGGTAGCCTGGAGCATGGGATCGTAGGCCTGCCTGGCCCTCCCGAGGCCCACAGCCTTCTCCCACCCCCTCTCACGCCGGCTCCCACCCCAGCCATGGCACTGCCCCCAGGGACCTCTGGCACATCTGCCCTGTCTCCCTTCCCCCTCGCCCCCAGCCCTGCGGGGGAAAAAGGCTTCAGGACCGTGGTCGCTGCAGGGTTCCCAGAACCCCGTCTTCCCCGTGCTGCCCCGGGCCGTCACTTCCAACCACTGACTCGTTTGTGAACTATTTATACCCCTCGCACCAACTGCTCAGTGCTCCGGGCAGACGGCTCCGTGCTGCGGGCCCCACCAGGACCCCTGGAAGCAGGCTGACACAGAGCAGGTGCGCAGGCTGAGGAGCTGGGCTTCCGCCCCCTTCCTTTACTGCTCTGTGACCTTGGGCAGGTCACTTAACCTCTCTGAGCCTCCATTATATAAGGTTATTACGGGGATTAAGTACAACAAAATATGTAAAGTTCCCTGGCACAAAGACAGATTTCAAAAAGTGGTTTCTATTAGTTGCTCAAGGTCATGCGGAGCTTACATATAATAGGGCTGGGGGAAGGGACCTGGGGAGCCCTGAGGAAGGCACAGAAACGAGGTGTGTGTTCATGCAGGAACGCCAAGACCAGGACACGGGTTTCTGCAGCTCAGCCCCTCTGTGTCGCTCTGTTGTCACCAACACACCCAGGCAGCTTGAGGCCTGGGGCTACGCAGGCTTCTCTCGGCTCAGAAAGCCCATTTTAGCCCTGAGAGCACACTTCCCACCCCCCACCAAGAGGCAGTCAGGGCAGGTGTTTGGTTAGCCTGATAAGAGGGCCCACATCCGCTGTGATATGATGAGCTCTGCAGCACGGCACCTCCCCAGCCGGGGGAACAGCCCGGAGGCCATCTCTGACCCAAGCTCTTACCGCAAGGAGGCCCGCGAGAGGGACATTTAGACAGCCCCCCCCCCCCGCCCCCAGACGCACACTGTCCCCGTGTCTGCTGGGCCGTTGGTGGCAGAAAACAGACCTGCAGTGTGCAGACACATATTTATCACCTAATCAGCGTCGCAGCCCTTTCCAGCCACAGCCCCCCTCCCCACTCACAGCTGGCACACCCCGCACAAACTGTTCCCTGAGTTTGCCCCGGGCCACCTCCCAGCAAGCTGCAAGAGGACCTCGCCCCGGGGGCCTCCCTCCTGAGGCCCTGCCCTGTGACACGTGCTACATTCTGCCTCTCTCCTGGGTGGAGGCAGGAGTAGGGGAGCGATGGGGCCGGTAGGGATGCCAGGCTGGCCCTGGAGATAACATCAGGGTCGCCGCCCCCCCGCCCTGCCCCTGCAAGCCGTACCCTGTGGTGTCGTGAATTCTTTCTCCCTGCTGCTCCCGTCCCACTCAGTACAGGCAGGCTGTGGTTTCAGCTTCCTTACGCATCGCACTGGCCCAAAAGTTAGCGCTGTTCCACATGGCAGAGGCCGCAGGCCATGTGGGGAGTTGCTCGTCATCAGAGGTAACCAAGCAGTAGCCACGCCTCGGGACTTCACGTGGACCGAAGTCCCTTCCAGCTGCAACAGGGTGACAGGCTCCTCACAGTCCAGCCCGTGGTGCTCCGACCCATCAGGTGTGGGGCGTCAGGATGTCCTTAGCCTCTGCCTTTGCTCCCACAGGTACGACGCTGGCCGGGACGGCTTCATTGACCTGATGGAGCTGAAGCTGATGATGGAGAAGCTCGGAGCCCCGCAGACCCACCTGGGCCTGAAAAACATGATCAAGGAGGTGGATGAGGATTTTGACAGCAAGCTCAGCTTCCGGGAGGTGAGCCCGCTCCCCGTGGGGGGCTCTCGGCTGCCTTGAGTGAGGAGGGAAGGATGTCCATTCCTTCACATGGTCAGCACTTACTGAATGACTTCTGTATACCTGACCCTGGCGGGGGGCTTTGGGAATCCAGAGGAAAGCCCTGTGCTCCTAGGGTCCTGGAGTGTAGAGGGGGAGATTCCCAGAGAGCAAAATGGCAGGGTGCTGTGACCCAGGAGACGGGGGGACGGGGCGGAGGGAGTGACGTGCACTGCGTCCAAGAGGGGCCAGGCTCTGTGCTGGGTGACTTCACACTTGGGGTCTCGGTCCGTCCTCAGTCTGGGGCAGAAGCCATGAGCAAGCCTGTTCCGAGGAGGAGGAAATGGAGGCTCACAGCCAGAAAACACGGTAGTGGACCCCAGGCAGCCTCGGGTGAATGACAGCGAATCAGCAAGAAGCCTAGAGGAGACAGAGCAAGGGAAAGGCGGTGGGAGGACGCGTCCAGGGAGGAAGGTGCAGGCCGTGCACGATGATGGTGTGGAGTCAGGATGTGGGTTCAGACCCTTCTTCCGTTACTTTCTGCTGCTGAGATTCGGGGCAGGTTTTTTCCTTGTCTCTGAGTCTTCCACAGTCTGTAAAATGGGCACAATCCTATACCTTGAGGACTCAGTAAATTGGTTGGGGGAACAGTGGAGACAAAGATACGAGGTAGGTTGGGGCTCTTCCGGGGAGCCGAGCATGGGCACACAGGCCTGCGGCAGCCCCAGATCCCGGGAGAGCGGGAGATGGGTCACCTTGCCTCCCATTGTACAGACGGGCACACCGAGGCCCAGAGCATGGCAGGAGAGAGCCCAGACCTCTGGCCCCTTGCCCCTCCCTGACGACGTGCTTTTCTCCCGACCGCAGTTCCTCCTGATATTCCGCAAGGCAGCGGCTGGGGAGCTGCCCGAGGACAGTGGGCTGCACGTGCTCGCCCGCCTCTCCGAGATCGACGTCTCCACCGAGGGCGTCAAGGGGGCCAAGAGCTTCTTTGAGGCCAAGGTGAGGAACCGGAGGCTGTGTGGAGCCCAGGGTGGGGGGCGCTCAAGGACAAGGGTGCCCGGGGGGAGGACAGGACCCTGAGTTAGCTCCAGGGTCAGTGCTCACCCTTCGTGTTCCTGCTGAGGCCGCACAGAGGAGACAGGACGCTGACGCAAGGGCTGGCCTGGGCAGGGCCCACAGCGCTCCTGGCTTCTGTCCCCTTCCATCAGGCTGGGATCCCTCCCGGCTTCCCCTTTCTCTCTCTAGCCCACAGAACCACTATCCCCGAAGGACTAGTCCTTGAAAGGTGGGCCTGGGAGATGGCAGAGCAGGCCCAGAAACACAGGGCACTGGCTCATGGGCCTCTCAGAGACCCCAGCCCCGCCAGCCCCGGCCTGGAGAGAGTATGGGCCCCAGAGGCGCCCAAATACACGGCAGCTTCCCGGTGCCGCACGCACTTAGATGGAGGAGACAAATACGGCTCCTAGATTCTGACCTCCCAGGGCACCTGCTTTTCCTTCTTTCTCCCTCTCCCCATGTTAACTAAGAACATTGCTTCTGAAGGCTGCCTCCCACCTCCCTCTGGGCTTCTGGGGTTGATGGGATGTTCCAGGGTTCATCAGTGGGACCTGGTATGCATCTGGGCTTCCCAGAACGGGAAGCAGGATAAGAATAGCAACTTCAGGGGGCGCCTGGGCGCCCCAGTCGGTTAAGCATCTGCCTTCGGCTCAGGTCATGATCTCGGGGTCCTGGGATTGAGCCCTGTGTCCGGCTCCCTGCTCAGTGGGGAGTCTGCTTCTCCCTCTCCCTCTTCTTCTCCCTCCAACTTGTGCTCTCCACCCCCCAAATAAATAAATAAATAAAAGAGCAACATCGAAGCTCCCACTTACGGGACTCACTCTAGGCAGCAAACACCAAATATATGTTGTAGCTTCCAATCCCCTCAACGAATCCTCAAGTCAGTTATTGAGCTATTCAGGCTCTGAATGGGAAACTGAGGCTCAGTGAAGCCCCCGGCCCCGGGCCCAAGCTAGCGAGAGGCAGAGCAGTCCGTGGGCTGGCAGGGGGAGGGCACAGGACCGAGGGCCCGAGAGCCCACGGTGGAGGCCCAGACGCCCCTCCCGCCCTGACCCCCGTCACCCCGACTCCACTGCAGGTCCAGGCCATCAATGTGTCCAGCCGCTTCGAGGAGGAGATCAAGGCGGAGCAGGAGGAGAGGAAGAAGCAGGCGGAGGAGATGAAGCAGCGGAAGGCAGCCTTCAAGGAGCTGCAGTCCACCTTCAAGTAGCAAGGAGCTGCGGCCTGACCGCTTGGCCCCGGCCCCAGCGCCCAGTCCAGCCAGCAGGGGTGGGCAGACTGGAGGCCGAGCCTGAATCCTGGGCTCTGTCTGAAGGGACCATACGGAAAACCTACCAAGTCTGTGAACGGAGCCAGCTGTGGGGTGTCCCAGGCGGCCCGGCCCCCCCGCTCCCTCCCGCTCTTCCTGGGGCCCGGCCGCCTGTGCTGGCTCCTCGCCGGGCCCAGCCCTCCCTGGCGACCCCGGTGTGTGTCTCGCCCCTGGCCGCCCCTGCCTTCCAGCTCTGCCGCAGCTCCGAGCCCAGCTCCTGGGCCTGGGGGACTCGCTGCCCTCCATACGCTCTCCTCCTCCCTGCCCAGCGGCCCCTGCCCTTAACCTGCAGAGCGCGTGGCCCCTGGGGCCCTCGAGCCGCTTCCCAGTCTGGGGAGGACGGACGGCAGGAATGTGGCGGGCTCCGAAGGGGCTAAGCAGAGGCCCGGGGGCTCCCCACCCCCAACGACTGTTCCTCCAGCCCTGCCTCCTCTCTCTGCTGGGCGGGGAGGGGGGCTTCTGTTTAGGCAGAGGGACCCAGGCCCCGGCACCCCATGTCCACACAGAGGCCCCAGCCAGGCAGGGGAGGGGGCAGCTGTGCTGATCTACCTCACGGGCCCACGCTCTGCCGCCCGTGCCAGGGATCATGGGCAGGGAAGGCTCCGGGGCCAGAAAGGCCACTCCGCAGTCTCCCTGGAACCACCCGAGGGTCCCAGGGGCTCGGGAGAGAGCAGGGTGGGGAGGAGGGATTGGCCCCTTCACGGGGAAGGAAACCAGCGCCCGGCTCCGTTCTCCAGGACGCGTCCAAGAAGTGCTTTAAGTGGCTTGCACGGACCAGGCAGTGGGGAGCAGGGGCCTTGCGTGGCCCCTTCACGCCATCCTTCCCCCAAGTGATGGGCACCGTCTTGTCACCAGCGACGGGACCTGTCCCGTCACCCCCCCCCTCCCCGAGGAAGCATGGGGACCCCAGCCCTCCCTGTGCCCATCTGCAGACGGGCGGCGGCCAAGCCTGTGCCACCAGCCCGGTCCCACGCAGCTCCCAGTGTGCTCACTTCCGTGCGTGCGTGTCCGTGTGTGCGCGCGTCTGTGTCCGTTGCCGTGTCGTGAAACTGTGCCCGTCACCCAGTCCAAACCAGTGAGTGGCCCTCGAGGCCACGGTTATGCAACTTTCGGTGTGTGTCATGACGTCACTGCTTTGTAAACTTGATAACTCTTTATTTTAGTAAGATGCCACAAGAGTCCACGAAACTCCTGTTGGATTTGCAGAGGTTTTATTTTTTTGGCCTTAGAACCTGCAGAAATTAGGAGGTACTGACCCTAGTGCGGCAGCCTTGGCCCTGGATTGCGTTTGCCTTAGCGGATATGTTTATACAGATGAATATAAAAAGTTCTTTTTCTTTGGCTTATTGCTTCTCCCCCCTTCTCACCTTCCCACAAAGAAAGCTACTTCTTCATTTGGTGGTACAATTATTTTTTTTAACTAAAATAAGATAAAAGTCTATATTCTTATGTGTGTGTGGTTCTTGTTGGTTGGTGGAGGAGGGGAGGGGCTGGGAGAGGGAGGAAGGGGACGAGGCCACCTGGTGCTGGGGCAGCATTTATTCAGGTGGCTCCCGTGTCCTGTCAGAGGCCCCGGGAGGAGACTTTTCCTAAGGGGGGAGGCTGAGCGTGATGCCCACCCCTCTCACCAGGGGCTACTCTAAGCGCTTTACATATATTTACTCAGGTAATCCTCACCACCAGCCCATGAGGGGTGCTGTTTTGTTTCCCAGAAAGTCTCCCAGAGGCACACGGGCTGGGAGGAGACAGACAGGGCTGGGGGGTGGGGGGGAACAGAATGCAGACCCAGGCCCTCAGCCCGCAGCCGGTCCCCCTCCCCATCCGCTCACCCGCCAGGCAAGTTCAGATGAGGGCATGCACTGGAAGTGGTGCCACCACTGTGGGCGTTCTAGATAGATGCACCCAAGAGACCCCCAAGATTGTCCACCATGCAGACACACCCCAAGCCTCCATCACCCCCCCAACACACACACACACACACAAGACAGGCTGGGGTGGTAGCATGATGAAGAAAGACCCAGGGTGCTCCCCATGTGGCATTGGACAGATCAGGCTCCTATTGGGTCACAGGCTCCCACAGGTCTGTTCAAAGTGAAGGTGGGCTAGGGTCTCTAGGGTCTTCCCAGCCCTGCAGTTTTCAGGTACGGGGTGCAACCTGAGTTGGGGTGTGGGAGTGTGGGATTCGGCTGGGCATCGCTGCCCCCAGGTGGAAGTGGGTGGTACTGCAGTAGCCCCAGGCTCCCTCACCTGCCCTGTCCTTGGAGTGGGTTTCCTGGGGAAGGTCACTGGCACAAGCCGCCCAATGCCAAAGATGCCACCATCATGAACACAACATGTTAGGTTCAGCGTTGTCTTTCGGTACCCCTTTCCCAAGGGAAGAACATCAGAATCCCTAACGTCCACGCTCAGAGGGTCTTAGAACAAAGGGGTAGAGGACCCTGACTGGGAAGGACTAAAATTCAAGCTCTCGAGCCCCGCCTTCCAGCTGGCCCATGATGGATGTGGGCCTCGGGCCCTCGGGATGTGAGAGACACCGGCCAGCTGTCCCACACCAGGACCCTCCACCACACCAACAGGTCTCAGCCAGGAGGGGGCCCTCAGCCTCGGCCTGCCCGAGAGCCCCACTCCAGCAGAGGGATCAGGCTGCGGAATGAAGAGGCCCGGAGTGACTCAGGACCTGAGAGTGGAAAAGTATATAGTTCCTTGATCCCCTCCCAGGTCCCATCCTCTGGGTCCCCATTGCCAAACACAGAAACCCCTCAGTGAGCCCCCAGGCCTCCTCTGAACCCCCAATACTTCCATTTGGTTCTAAGGAGAAACACTTTCAGCCTCTCCCCCCTCCCACCCCTGCTGGCCCCTTAGTGGCCCTCACCCAAGAAACAGATGCCACCTGAGAGTCCTGTCCCAGCCATTAGAAACTATGGGCCCCAGTCAGTGGCACCTGCCCTGTTTCTCAGGCTCTCACCACCCCCGCGCTCCCAACCTTGGCACCGCTTCTCCTGAGGTCCCCCATCCAGCAGCTCAGCCTCTGCCAAGTCACCCTTGATTATTTTTCCAGGAGAGTCTGGCCCTGAGTATCTGGGAGACTCTGCAGCCCAGGCCCTGGGAGGCTCCGCTCCGGGTCCTAGAAAGCACAGAGTTCAAGGGGATGAGAATGGGGATTCCAGCATTCTCACACCGTCAAGTCCTCGAGTTCATTTTGGACATGGAATCTGTTGAGAGGGAATCCTTTCTCAATCCGCACCCCACTGAGCTCCCAGCCCAAACGAACCTCTTCTCGTTCAGGGCTCCCAGCCCTCGGCCAGAACACTCAGAGGAACGCTTACTGCCCTGCCCATCAGGGAGCTCCAGCGGCGCTGAGCAGGGTCTCACCTCTGCAGCTCCAGCTCGAGCGCAAGGTGTGCATGGCAGGTGCTCAGCGAATGCGGGAGGGAGAAAGGGATGGATGGATGGATGGACGGATGGACGGATGGACGGATGGGTGGCTTCTGGTACACAGTATGTCAGCACCCCACAGACTGGGCAAACAAAACAGTCAAGTCTTTAAACAAGTTAATCCAGGAAATCCACTCCAAGGGGCTCCCCTCTGCAGATATTCACAACCCCCAACCCGCACCCCATGGCGCTTCTTTAGCTCTGATTACCTACCAAGGCCAGCAAATCAGGTCAGGCCCCTACATGTCAGCACTGTAACTTGGGCAGTTTGGACCACCGGCGTAACGGCATCCCCTGACCAGGGCTCCTTGCATCAAGGCCAAGTCAGCAGGGGCCGGCCCTAGCTCCCGCCTCTGCCCAGTTGCTCCCAGTGAGAACACAGTTTTCTCCCTGGCCACCCCAAGACACAGCGAGAGGCACCTCCAGGGCCCAGAGAAGGTTCCAGTGATCCACAGAACATTCCCCGAAGTCTCACTCCGTCACTCAGTCGCACACATCCCGGCATAAGGACGGGTCACGGCCAGGGCTGACTGGTCCATCCACACTGTGGCCGCAGCGTGGAGCCCACAATACCTTTAGGGCCCACGAAAATCTTTCGGTTTCTTATAAAATCAGCAGGAAAAGAATACAATCCGGGCTTCTAGTCCATTATACCAGCTTAGATTATATTAGTCTTTATACCTATGCAGTCACAAAACATGCTTTTTAAGTATTTTTTGATGGAGGAAGGGGCCCACGAAGGCCAAAGGGCCCAGCGATGTCCAGACTCAAGATTTCTCGCAAGAAGCAGACAACAGCAAGAAGAGCAGCCAACACTTACATGGAGTTTGCCGAATGCCACGCACTCCCTGCAGTAAGCAGCAGTACCATTTTTTACCCCCATTTTACTGATGAGGGCACAGAAGCACAGAGAGGTTGAGCCATTAACGCAAGGTCACACAGCCAGGAAGCGATGGCTCTGGGTTTTCCCTCCTTCCCGAGTGTGGCCCAGCAGTAGGCAAACCCGCAACATCCCGTCTCCAGAATGTGAGGCAGATGAAGGAGACCTCGGTTTTCCCCAAGCCTCCAAACCAGGAAACTCCCCTAAAGATGATGCTGTCTCCGCCTTCAAAGCAGCCAGCAACTTCCCTCCAAAAAAAAAGGTCAGTTTCTCTGGGGACATTCCAAAAAAGAAAAAAATCAAAGACTCTTCGTCTGGGACCTCACTCCTTGTGCGCCTGCGCGTTTGCGGCTATCCCTATGTGCGGTGCAGGTTCGAACGTGCGGCACGTGGCTCTGCACGCGTTACAGATAAGGGGGTGCTTCCTATGTCCGACGCTGGTGCATGCGTGTCTGTGGATATGGAGGCGTGGGTGTGCGTGTCTGTCTGTCTGTCTGTGCTCGTGCAGCTACGGGAAGGTGCACGGGACTGAGGTGGGCACCGAGAGATTGCTGTATGTCCGAGGGGAAACCAGCAAACTTCCACACGTAGAAGACCGGTTCATCATTTCCCCAGGTTGCTCGAGAGAAACTGAGGCCCATGGGCGCCTGGGTGGCTCAGTCAGTGAAGCGTCTGCCTTTGGCTCAGGTCATGACCCCAGGGTCCTGGGATGGAGCCCCACATCGGGCTCCCAGCTCAGGGGGGAGCCTGCTTCTCCCTCTCCCTCTGCTGCTCCCCCTGCTTGTGCTCTCTCTCTCTCTCTCTCTCTCTCTCTCTCTCTCTCTCTCTCTCTCTCTGACAAATAAATAAGTAAAATCTTAAAAAAAGAGAGAGGGAAACTTAGGCCCAAAGAGCTTGCCCAAGATCCAGGTCCCTAAGTGAGCTAGAAACCAGGAGCCTTCTCTCTAGCTGCCTGAGCCCTCTCGCCCCCAAGATCTGCCACGAAGCTCGGTCCACATCTCCGTGTCCAACATTAGTCTGCAGGCCAGGCAGACGCTTTGCAGAGCTTGGCCACCAGCTGCTCTGGGTCTGAGGTGGATCGGCAGTAGCCACTGACCCCGCTGTCAGGACCGGCCCCTCGAATTCAACAGAAAGTTCCCCACAGCCTGAGATCCCAACACCCCAGGCCTGGGGCTTGAGATCATCACAGCAGGACAGACCCTCTTATCCATACCCTTACACTCCCTGTCTTTATGTCTCTTTTTATCAAAACTTTCTTGATTTTTATATTACCAAAGTAATGCATGCTTGTTTTTAAAAAGAATCTAAGCTGTATAAATTACATAAGTTAGAGTCCTTCCCCACCCTCAGATACCCACTGTTAACAGCAGAGCGCAGAGTTTTCTGAATTGCTCTCAGGAAATAATTCCTAAGGTGAGCAGTGGGCTCAGTTGAAAAAACGACTTCCAAGGAGCATCAGATGAATAGAAAGGGGAGGGGGAGCAGAATCTAACTGGGCCGGCCAAAGTCAGCCCTTGGCTCAAATGGCTTACTACAAGGCCCTACAACGGACGGGCTGACCCCAAACTGCCAGGGCTCTGGATGGAAATTCTGGACACGCAGAGCTTTGGACCCACCACAAACCCCACCACAAACCCCACCGCAAACCCAGATCTGCCGCTTGACCCTGACATTCAAGTCATGGAGTCTTGGGACTGACAGGAGCCTGGGATGCATCTGGTCCTATGCACCCATTTTAGAGACAGGGAGAAGAGGACTTTGCAGGGAGATAAGTGGGTTGGCTCTGGGGAGGAATTTGGCCAACTGGGCACCTTCCAGGGGCTGCCTGGACCTCAGCCTCCATCTGGGGCAGGAAGGCAGGGGGCACCCCAAGACCAGAAAATATTAGTCGAATGAAGGAGAAAGAGGAGAGGAAGAGAGAGAAGGAAACAGTGTATCACCATAGGATGAACCCCAGCCCGGTGTCAGAAGTCCTGACTTCAGACCCTGGCTCGGGTGCTGCCCCACTGTGTGACCCTGGGCAGTCGCTGACCCTCTGAGTCTCGGCTTCCTCCTCTTCCTTGAGCAGATAAAAGCATCTCCTTCGTGTTGTTGGGACAATTGGGTGACTACAAGAAGTACCAGGCACAATGCCCAATAGATGATAACTAAAGAGAATGAGTTAGGGAGAGAGGATGAGAACAGGCTCCAGGCAGAGAGGTGGGGGGGGTCCCCCAAACCTGCAAGCCTCAGAATTTGCTGTCTCAGGAGATTTGGGAGATCCATGCCTCTGAGCCAACCCCATCTCCTGCCCAAATTAAACAGTAACCACCCAAGGTCAGGGAAAGGGCCTTGTCAGAACAGGTTTCTTTCCAAGGGGTGGCTCAGCCTTGAGCAGGTGGGCCCACCCCCACACCTGCCTATAAGTGAGTCCCCAGCTGCCTCAACAGCCACTCGGTCCTCAGCCGGTCCCACAACAGCAGCATGTTGGGTGTCACTGTCCTTGCCGCGCTCCTGGCCTGTGGTAAGCTGTGGGTTGGGAACCAGCTGCAGCCAGCTGTCTCCCGGGGACAAGGAGAGGAGCAGGGGGCCCAGAAAAGGAGTTTTGGGGTGACCAGCTGCATGTCAGCTAAGCCACTTACCTGCTTAGCAACTCTGCTTTCATATGTGCAGAATAGGGCTGAGGATGTGGCCTGGGGACACAGTAACTACCCATCCTGGGCTCACTCCAGGGACCGTAAAGGCCTAGCTTTCCTAGTGTTGCATCTCTGCCTTGGGGATTGACGCTTGTGCTCACCCGTTTTGGGGGCCTTCTCCCAGATAGGAATCAAGGCACTTGGCTTGACTGTCACTTACTCTCAGCGGGACCTTGACAAGCCCCTTTACCTCTTTAAATCTCACTGACTCTTTTGACAAATGAGAGCACTTGATTAAGAGTCCTTCCAGCTAACAACAACAACAGTCATAAATAATAATAGCAGCTCCTGTTTGTTGCATGGTTACTATGTGCCAGGCACTGTGCTAAGCCCTTTACATTCAGGAGCTGATATGATCCTTGAGAGGCAGGGCTTATCAATATCTCCATTTTACAGATAGGAACGAGGCTCGGTATCTTCCCTAAGATCACATGACTGGTTAGTGGTAGAGCTGGAATTTGAGACCGGGTCTGTCGCCATGCAGAGCACATGCTCTTGACCTCTCCACACAGCTCCCCAGCTCTGACAGTCTGGATCCTTGGATTCAGTGCTTGCGTACCCCCATTATGCTGTGGTCTAAAAAGGGACCACAGGGTAAGGATGAAGGACACAGGTAGACCTGGGCGCACACACACCCCTACTTTTGTATTTCCTTCAATGTGTTCAACATTCACTCTGTTCCAGGCCTTTCACCAAACTCTTCTTATGCATTGTCTAATTTGAGTCTTCGGGACAAACTCACCAGGTTAGCGCCATTCTTCTCATTTCACAGAAAGGGAAGCTGAGGCCCAGAGAGCTGGATGGCTTCCCCAAAGCCGTGCAGTGAAACCTTAACCAATGTCCGCCCAGCCCCAAAGTCTATGCTCTTTCCCCCTGCCCCTTCCCTGCTGGGGATGCCGGCCCCTCTCACCTGTGTGCTTCCTCTCCTGGGTCCCCCAGCCTCCAGCTGCGGGGTCCCCACTTTCCAGCCCAACCTATCAGCCCGAGTGGTGGGAGGAGACCGTGCCAGGCCCCACAGCTGGCCCTGGCAGGTAAGCATGCCGCTGCAGGGGTGGGAGGCGGGCTGGAGAGGGTGGCGGGGTGCAGGTCCCGGGGCTGATGCGTGGCCCTCCTGCGCCTCGCTCCAGATCTCTCTCCAGTACCTCAAGAATGGCAAATGGAGACATACATGCGGCGGCACCTTGATTGCCAATAACTACGTCCTCACAGCTGCCCATTGCATCAGGTAAATGGGGCCGGTGGGAGCCTAAGAAGCTGCTTCTATTGAGCACCTACTCCACACTCCAGGCACTGGGCTAAATAAGCTACTTACATCCAGTAACTCAGTTGTTCACTTACTCATTCAACATGTATTTATTGTGCACCCCCAATGTGCCAGGGAACACAGCAGCCAGGACAAATTCTGTGCATTCAGGGAGCTTAGACTCCGGCAAAAGAGCAACAGGCCATTAAAGACGTAAATATATAACATATCAAGTGGCAGTGAAGAAAAATAAGGCCGGATAAAAAGAACAAGGGGTCCTATTTTAAATGAGGTGGCCAGGGAAAGATCTCTCTGAAAAGGGGGTATCTGAGCAAAGACCTGAAGGAAGTAAGGGAAAGGTGTCCCGGGCAGAGGGATCAGCGAGTGCAAAGACCGGGAGGAGGGAGCCTACTTGGTAGGTTGGGGAAATAACGAGGAAGCGGGTTTGGCAGGAGCAGAGTATGTGAGGGGGGCAGGAGGTGGGTGAGAGAGGAGATCATATGGGCAGGAAGCAGTGGTGACTTGGACTAGCTCACCTCGCAGCCACCTTGGGAGGTGATTCCAAAACTGTCTTCCGCCACACGGATGAGGGAAATGAGGCCCGAGACCACCCACCTAGGAATCAGGATAGACTTGACTCCAGGAGCAGGGTCCTTACCCTGAGCCCTGGGAAGGGTCAGTGCAGATTGTCTATCTGTGGTCAGTACGGAGTGTCTCTCCCTCCCCACCCCCACTCCTGCAAACGATTCCCACGGTGGCCACAGGGCTGGGTCACAAAGCCCTGAGTTCCCTCCCTACACCACTGGCCGGCGAGGGCAGGAAGCCACGCTGACCCAGCCCCCTGCCTCTGCTCAGCAACACCCTGACCTACCGCGTGGCCCTGGGGAAGAACAACCTGGTGGTGGAGGATGAGGAAGGCTCCGTGTTTGCAAATGTGGACTCCATCGTTGTCCATGAGAAGTGGAACTCCTTCCTGGTGCGGTGAGTGCTGACCGTCTCACGGCCCCCAGGGGGAAGCGCGCAGGAAGGAGGGGGTCCCCTGACATGGAGCTGCAGAGCCTGCCCCCACCCTGTCCCTGGACCATTGTTCCCATTTCACAGAAAGGGAAGCTGAGGCCCAGAGAGCTAGATGGCTTCCCCAAAGCCATGCAGTGAAACCTGAACCAATGTCCGCCCGGCCCCAAAGTCTATGCTCTTTCCCCCTGCCCCCTCCCCGCTGAACAGCCAGCAGATGGCCCCTTTATGCAAAATGGGAAAATGCTAAGTGGAGACAGACTCCTTTCCCATCTCCCTCATGGGCCAAGGGTTCCCAGAGGGTACACAGGGAATAAAAACCCTGAGGCCCCCACGACGTCTTGCCTGAAGTCTCTGAGCCAGGACTCACCTTTATGGAGTGCCTACGGCATGCCCACATTGCAATAAGCACTTTATATACCACGACTTATTTAATCCTCACGGCAGCCCTAGACAAGGACCCGAGACTCAGAGAGGTTAAGAAATGTGCCCCAGGTCACACAGCCCAGTATGTGGCAGAAAGGGGAATCAAACCAGGTCTGTCTAGGGTCACCAGCTTTCATTCTGTTAACATGAAAATATTAAAAATTGCATCTGCCAGGGCCCCTCTTTGATCATTTCCAATTGGCTCTAGTTTCTGGTTAATACATAGCCTGCAATGGCTCGGGAAGCCTGCCTCCCACCGTAGAGCCCTACAGGACCCGAAGGCACGGGAGGCAAATGCCTCCTCTAAAGGGGCAGGCCATGGCCTTAGAAGGCGGATCGTTTGTCCAGGAAGGAACTGGCGCTCTAGGATATTCATGGAGGACTCCTGGTCACCCTAGGCTTGACTCCCAGCTGACAGTCTGGGCTGCTTAGCACTGACTTGTGCAGCCAAGGCCCTCCTACACACTCACCACCTCCGCTTTGGCTTCCAGCAACGACATCGCTCTCATCAAGCTGGCGGAGCCCGTGCAACTGAGCGACACCATCCAGGTGGCCTGCCTGCCAGAGGTGGACTCCCTGCTGCCTCAAGACTACCCCTGCTACGTCACAGGCTGGGGCCGCCTCTGGAGTGAGTACAGCCCCTCCTCCCCTCCCCCCCCCCCCCCCACCGCATATCATGAGAGCCTTCCTGGAGGAAGCAGCTCCCGTAATAAGCATACCACCCACATTTGCCCACCACTTTTCCTTTCTGTCTAAACATCTTCTCACCTTTTTTACCTTTGTAATAATAACAGCTAATATTTACTAAGCATGTACCACGTGGCAGACACTCTAACAAGTGCATAGAAAGGGTGTTGTGAGGATAAATGGATTAGAAGTTGTCAGGTGCTTAGAATAGTGCTTGGCGCATACTTAGTGCCATCTAAGTGACTACAAAATAAACTAAATAAGCCATTGGGGGTAGGAGATTAGCGCTTACGGTAAACTGGTTGCCTAAGTTAAAAGGTTGCATGCAAATAAATGAAAGTATGGGAGACTTAGAAGAAAATGCAGGTCAATACTTGGAAAATCTTGGAGTGAGAAAGACCTCTACCGATGTGACACAGAAGGCAGAGACCTACAGGAAATGATTGACAATGGAAACCGCAGAATCCAAATTAAAGATAACTCCATGGTTATTCCTCTAGGGCTTTCTACAGATTAGTTCTGCTTCCGGTGGGCTCCCCCGTTCCACCCTTAGAGGGGTCCTGACCCACACTTTGGGACCATAGGCTCGGAGTCATACGTCTCGATTAAGGGCCCATGTGTGGGTCCCACAAAGTCTAGCCAGAGCTCACTGGGTCCTGCCCCGGCCCCATCCAGCCCTCTGTTCCCTGAAGGCTCGGCGCTGCCTGGCTGACGCAGGGCCACCCTCTGTCCTCTCTCCCAGCCAACGGCCCCATTGCCGACGAGCTACAGCAGGGCCTACAGCCCGTGGTGGATCACGCCACGTGCACCCAGAAAGACTGGTGGGGCAACATGGTGAAGGACACGATGGTGTGTGCGGGGGGTGACGGTGTCATCTCAGCTTGCAACGTGAGTGTCCAGGGCCCTGCGCCCCGTCCCTCCTCCAGGTGGCCGAGGGAAAGGGGGCAGTGAGGAGGGCAAAGGAGGGTGGGAGTGGGCGAGCCACACGAGTGAGCCAGTGAGCCCTTTCCCTGGTTGGGCCCAGGAGGCTTAGGGGAAACTTGTCACCCCCACCCCTGAGCACTGCGGCGAGGGCAGGAGTATCCGAGGTGGAGTCCCAGTCCCACCACTTGGTAGCTGTGCCATCTCACGCAGGCTGCTCACCCTCTCTGCACCTCAATTTTCCCATCTATAAGACGGAGACGCTGTGAGCACAGGGCTAGTGTGAGGATCGAATCTGACAAGTATAGAAGAGACTTCGGTGAAGTCTCTGCACATGCTCCTCCACGCCATCAGCTCCATCGATCCAGGGAGGCAGAGGACTTAGGGAGTCTGACACAGAAACATCTAGAACAATCAGACACTGTCCTGTTTCCAAACACACAGCCCCTTTCCCCACTCCCACCTTCCTCACTTTCTCAGGTCTCCAACACCTCTCCGGGCTCCCGGCATCCTCACCTCCCTGGGCAACTCGCAGAGCCTTACACATAGTGACCTGAATGGCTAGGGAAACCGAGGCACAGAGAGGGTTATCATTTGCCCAAGATCACACAGCAACCTAAGAGCTAGTCTGGCACCCCCAAACTGCATCTCCTCTGCCTCCCTCACCGTGGACAGGCTGAGGCCAAATTAGGGGGCACCGGCCCATATCCCCCACTGTGACCCGCCCACCCCTGCCTCCCAAGCCTGCCTCTGGGGGAGGCCCCGTGGCTGACGAGAGCTTGGTCTGGCACAGGGGGACTCGGGTGGCCCACTGAACTGCCAGGCTGAGAACGGTTTCTGGGAGTTGCGGGGCATCGTCAGCTTCGGCTCTGGGCTGGGCTGCAACACTCTGAAGAAGCCCACGGTCTTCACCCGCGTGTCCGCCTACATCGACTGGATCAACAAGGTGGGTGCCTGTCTCCGAGCCCTTCTTCCTGCCCCCCTGCCCTTCCCCCACTCACCTGCTCCTTCGCCCACCCGTTCACCCGTTCACTCGTGTGCTTACGCGTTCACACACCCATTCGGGAGGCCCCGAGTGCTGAGCTGGGTGCGGTGAGGGGCACAATCACTGACTGCATCCGCTCATCCGCTGGCCTCAGCAAATCCCTACGGCTCCAGCCCAGGCACCACACCCGTGGCCCCAGAGTGAAACGTGGCCCCACGAGAGCAGGGCCCAGCAGGGGGGAGGGGTCGGCATGGGTGGTGGGGGAACAGAGGGTCACCCTGGGCTCTGAGCCTTCGTGCCGGGGGCAGGGTGTGTTCTGAGCCCCATTTGCCCAGTGGTCTGAAGTGCTGAGGGGCTCAGCAGAGCAAGACTGCTTGTCAAGACCCAGGGCTGCCTGCCATGCCCCCGTTCCTACTCTCGGGCAGTGTTCTCTCCAGAGGGGGTACACACACACCCCTCCACCCAAGTCCCTCACCCTGTTCTCTGCTCTTCCAGAAAATGCAGCAGTGATTCATCCTTGGGAGCCTGCATCCCCAATAAAACTCCTTCCCCACTCAGGCTGCCTTCATTTCTTGATGTGTGCCTCCCCTGCGGGGTCCCGGGCTCTGTAGGGGCTGCCCCTCGCCACACCAGGGATGCAAAGAGAGCCCCCCTCAGCCAGCCTGGTTAGACTGTGGGGTAAGCTGCTGAGGTGCTAACGGAAGGGGAATCTCAGAAAGCCCCATGGTAGCCTGAGAGGATAAGGGTTAGGACACACCAGACGCTTGCCCCCCAACATTTCACAGGCTGTGAACCACAGTCACCTGATCAAGTCACCCCCTTCCTGATCCTTCCTCCACAGAGGAGTCTGGTGGGTCCTCAGGCCCCCCAGCTGCAGGTGGACGATGGGGTCTCCCCAAGAGCAGCTCCCCAACCTGAAAACGATGGCCAAAGGAGGATGCCCGTTACACTAGGTCCCTGAGAAAGAGGCTCCCCAGTAGGCCCCCACCCCAGAGCAGACCCCATAACTGCTGTCAGCCTGGGCTCTCTGAGTCGAAAAGTGTTTCATGAGCCCTGACTTATGCCAGCCCTGTGCTGGGCACCGTGAGGAGGACGAGGCCCCAGCGCCTCCCTCAGGGGGCACAGGTTTGAGGAAAAGAGTGGTTTCCACACGTAGTCACAGCAGGTCAGAGCTGGAAAAGCTTGCACTGTATCAGACGGGCAGGGAAACTGAGGCCTGGAGAGAAGACAGAGCTGGGCCAGGTCAGGATGACCAGTAACGCATGACCCCCAGAGACTCAGGGAAGGGAGCCCTCCTGAGGCCAACAAGAGGGCAAGTGGAGCCCAAAAAGAGGGTGATCCAGCGTCCAAGTGGGGCTCTGGACCCCTGAGCATGGTGCTCCTGAGAATGCACTCATCTATGGAGGGAGCGCACCCACCCTGGCTCTGGGCTCCTGCTGGGAGCGCCCCCGGCTACAGCAGCCTCTGTCTGGTTGGTCCTGAGCTGTCAGCTTTCCCCCATCAGAGTACGGCTCCCGGAGGTGGGGACCAGACACACCTCCCATACCTTACTAGACCAAGGCGATTCTCAGGAAAGATTTTAGCTACTCAACAAGCGAAGAGGCCCTCAAGCAGCCTGGCATCCACTCAGTCCTGGGACTCCAAGGCTGGTTCAGACAAGATCTCTGTTCTGCAGGAGACAGACCGAGAGATTCCTGAATTCCCTGGTGTGAGTATGGAGGTTGCAGTACAGACCAGGAGCATAGAAAGGGGAACTGTAATCAGTGTCAGTTGGGAGGAAGAGTCTAGGATGGCTTCCTGGAGGTGGTGATGCCTAAGCTGAGTCTTAAAATGTGAATAGAAGGTACCCAAGTATAGAAGATACTGCTGGTGGCTTGACCCAAACTTCATTCCCAGCTGCCTCCTTGTGTGCCTGTCTCTGTGTCTACTGGAGGTTATAAATGCTAAATAGTCGCTGTCCTCAGGTCCCTTGCAGCTACAATAATAAAATAAAAGCTAACACATACTGAGCACTTACTATGTGCCAGGCACTATTCTACAGGTTTTTGCATATATTACCTCACTGAATCTCCACAACGACCCTATGAGGTGTTTTACCGATGAAAAAATTGAGGCTAGAGAGGGCTGGTGACGTCCCAAGGTGATTTAACTAGGAGGTGATGGGGCTGGGATCCAGATGTTAGTGATCTGGCTCCAGAACCCATGCTTTTGACCACCATGCTCTTGACCACCATGCTCTAATGCCCTGCAAGAATATGAATATGGATGTGATGCACGGAGCTGAGGCAGCCATCTTGTGGCCAAGAGAACTGCAGCTATGAGCTCCACCATCACCAAGCTGCAAATCCAATGCCAGCAACCAGGCTCTGAATGCCTTACTATGTGAAAAAAATAAACCTGCATTTGTTTTAACCACTGTAATCAAACCTGTATTTGTTTTAACCACCATAATCAGGTTGTCCGTTACCTGCAGTTCGGCACACGCCTCACTGGTACCCGGGGAGATAACATAAGGGATGGCTTTCCTGACGAGAGAGAAGGGCATGGAAGACATCTCCAAGCAGCAGGTGTTGCTAGAGCATAAAGTGCAGGGCAGGGATAGAGGGACCAACGATCCTGGTACAGAGTAGTTTTCCAGGATGTGGGCACTTTCAGAGCTAAGACTGGGACAGTCCCAGACAAACCGGGATGGTTGGCCACCCAAGCAGGGAGTGACAAGAGATGTGTCTGGAAAGTGAGCAAAAGCTCTTCACAGACAGCTTTGTGGCTATGGCAGAGGACTGTTGGAACTTTATTCTGAGGGCAGCGGAGAGCCATAGAAAGGCTGTAGATAGAGAAGGGACCCCTGGGTGCAGATATGTACCCCCAAAGTGTGCATCTGACAGCTGTATGCAGGGTGATTTGGAGCAGGCAAGAGTGGAGGCAGGGAGGCCAGCTGGGAGGCCATCTGGGAGGCTACTGCAATGAACTAGGACAAAATCAACATGGCCCGACCTAGGCAGTGATGGAGAGAGGGGTTCAGTAACAATTCAGCACTTATTTAAGAGGCATCCGTGTCGTGTTGCAGAGCTGCACCCCTCATCTCAAATCTAAATAAGCTTTTGTGAATGTGTTTGAATTATCCAAATTACTTTTTATTAGCTAATAAAGGATAAAACACAAGCCATGGCTCTGTTCATTCAACGAAAGTGTAAAATTCTCAGACTCGGGGATGAGAGCCCCTGTCGTGTCCCACGCCTTTCTGTGGCAAACAGAAAAGCAGCCCTCCCATGATGTCCACGTCCTGATCTCCAGAATCTGCAAGTGTGTTACCTTGTGTTGCAAAAGGGATTTTGCGGATGTGATTGATGTGTGGCCTCAGGATGGGGAGAGTATCCTGCCTTACCAAGCTGAGCCCTATGTCATCACAAGGGAGGCAGGAAGTTTGGAGGCAGAGGGGGGATAAGGGATAAGGGCAGGAGGAGGGGGTCAGAGTCAGATGGAGATTTGAAGACGTTCCGCTCCTGGCTTTGCAGATGGAGGAAGGGGTCACAAGCCAAGGAAGGCAAGCGGCCTCTAGAGGCTGGGAAAGGCTGGGAAAGGGGTTCTCCCCGAGAGCCTCCAGATTGAACCAGAGCTTTATAGCCCATTTGAGACTGACTGTGGACCTCTGGCCTCCAGAGCTATAAGAGAATTCCTCTATGTGTTTTAGGCCTCTGCATGTGTGATCGTTTGTTAAAGCAGCAATAGGGAATAAGTACGCCATCCCTCCTCCCTTCTGGCAAAATCTAGAGTATGCCGTGGGAGTGCAGGGAGAAGGAAGGGAGGGGTCATGAGGGACTCCCTTGGGTGACAGCAAGGATCTGTGGACTTTGTCAAGAGGTCACAAACCAATGGCTGGAAGCGAGGGAAAGTGGGCACTGAGGCACTGAACCTCCCACCTCCACCTTCTGCCTCGGCAGAGGAACCCCCGGCCTGGGGGCCCAGAGCCCCACATGCCAATGACCACTGAGTGCTGTGGGGAGCCTAACGCAGTCGCTGAGGATTGAGCGCTGGTGATCTGTGTGCCAGGCGCCACCCCAGGGCTTCAGGCGGCCAATCTCTTAATAATCATGACAACCCTGACTATTATCCCCCTTTACAGATGAGGAAATTGGGGCTCAGAGAGGTTTAACAACTCTCCCAAGATCACACAGTGAGTAACGGGCACCACGACCTAAACCCAGCCTGTGTGACTAACAACTATGTTACTCTGCCATTAGTCCCCAAATCTTAAGGACACCCCCTCCCGCGCCCCCCTCCCCCGGCACAGTGCAGTCCCCTAGGGGCCCTGCCAGGGAGAGGTGCAGCATGGGTGTGCTGACAAGCCTCAAGGAAGCTGCCAGTGAGTCCAGACTGACAGAAAACCGAGAGGAGAATTATTTTTTTTAATTTATTTTTTTAAGATTTTATTTATTTTTATTTGAGAGAGAAAGCGAGCATGCACACGCATGCACACGCACGCACACAAGCAGGGGGAGTGGGAGAGGGAGAAGCAGAGTCCCCGCGGAGCAGGGAGCCCGATGTGGGGCTCGATCCCAGGACCCCGAGATCATGACCTGAGCTGAAGGCAGAGGCTTCACCGACTGAGCCACCCAGGCGCCCCTCGAGAGGAGAATGACTGCTCACAGGTGTTCACAAGCAGCTTGCACGCACCGTATCAGCTAGTGGTGGCGTGAATAATAGCCCCGGGTGACAACCAACCACAGACCCTCCGTGGCATCCGATGACAAGCATTTCCTATTCACACATCTGAGGTCAGTTGGGGGTCAGTTAGGTGGCCCCGATGATTTGGGCTGGAATCACCCCTAGCCAGGGCTCTGCAGCCGCTGAGCCGGTCTGGCTGGGACAGCTCGGCTCCAAGTGTCTCTCACCCCCCTCCTGGAAGGACACGGCAGAGTGACAAGGCCAAAGGCGTGAGTACAGGGAAGGCTGAAGAATCAGGCCCACGTTGGCAATCCCAGCCCCCCCACATTACCTCTGGCACAAATTAAGAGCACAAACTATGACAGGGCAGAAGGAAGGGCACTCACTGGGACAAAGCTCTGCACTCCACCACCACTGACAAGGAGGATCATGGCCGAGTCACTTAGTCTCTCAGAGCCTCAGTTTCCCTATCTGTAAAATGGGCCTCTGCCCTCCTTCCCTGTCGGGAGCCAGTAAAATAACGGAGGCTTGTGATAAGTGTCATTAGTACTACTGACCTCACACCTGGGCCCTGTGAGCAGCTCTTCCCTCTCGCTTTCGTTCCTTCGGAGACAGAGCCTCATTCCCAGCAGGCCTGTGTGGCCAGCGTCTGCGAAGGTTCGTTTGGTGGCAGACCGGGGTGGGGGATGTAAAGGCAGAGAATAAACACAAAGTCTCTTCCCAAAGCATCAATTTCCTATGAAGACTGGGTGGGAAGGAAAAAAAAAATTATATTAAACCCAGCTATGCTATGAAGTAAGCTGCAAAATTCAGATTCAGCTTTCCGGAGGAGAGATGAGACTTCTGAGACCTTTTGTGATGTGACTGCTGAGCGCTAGACGCCAGATCATTGCTCCACTGCGAACTAGAGCCTGCAAACCAAGCATGTTTTGTAAATAAAGTTTTATTGGAACGCAGCTACGCCATATGGCTGCTTTTCCGCCGTACCAGCGAGCTGACTGCTTGCAGCCAAGACCGTACGGCCCGAGAGCCTAAAATATTTACTATCTGGTCCTTTACAGAAGAAGTTGGCCGACCTCCATCTACTAGGATTCTTTGAGGAAAATTTGAAGAATGCTGTGCTATTCTAATACTTGAGGCCGGCAGGTCTGAGGATTTAAGAGTGAACGTTTTAGGGGCGCCTGGCTGGCCCAATGGGTTAAGCCTCCAGCTCTTGATTTCGGCTCAGGTCATGATCTCAGGGTCATGAGATTGAGCCCCACCTCAGGCTCCGCACAAAGTACAGAGTCTGCTTGAGATTCTCTCTCTCCCTCTCCTTCTGCCCCTCCCCCCCCTCGCACTCTCTCCCCCCCCCTCAAATAAATAATAAATAAATAATAAAATCTGAAAGAGTGAACATTTTAGTACACATTTACTTGCCCTAATCCGGTTCTTCCCATATTTCAACATGCAGAAGAACCCCCTGAGTATTTTATTAAATAAACGGCAGATGCTGAATAGGCAGGTCTGGGTGAGAGGGTCTGCATTTCTAACCAGATCCTAACCAGATCCTAAACTATGCTGCTGCCGCTGGTCCAGACCACCCTCTCTGAGGAGCAAGGATCCAAACCATGGGCTTAAGGTGAGTCCTGTAAGTACCTTTTGAAGGATACATTGACCATCCTTGAGTATAAAGAACCAAAAAGAAGGGGGAACCCTGGCCAGGACACAGAAGCACAAGGGGTGTAAACCCAAGCCCCTAACCACCGAACAATGCGGCTTCTCAGAGGAATCCTTTTGAATGAGTCATAAACCCCATGAGAAGTGCACCTCTGCATCTCCCTGCCCACACGGAGACCTCAAGGACCCAGCCCAGCTCACAAGTTTCCAGATTGCCTTGTTGTCCAACAACATATAAATAAGGAACTAAGGCCCAGAGGGGAGAGCGGAATGTGGGGTCACTTGCTCTCTGCTGGCCTAAATTTCATTTAGGCCTCTCCGGAAGCCTGAGGTTTTGTTTCTGCCCACCCCGGCCCCCCTCCATCTCCTCCCCGTGGTCTGGGTGGAGCCTTATGCTCAGATGTAGGGGCGGGACTTGTGCTCCAGCCCTGGCCAATCAACACATTGCATCCCCTCTCCAGCACAACAACTGGTTCAGGGGTGGACACGTGACCTGAGGCAGGTCCAATCAGAGCATCACAGGACTTCTGTGGGAGTCCTACTAGAAGGCTTTCCCCCACCCCTCTATTGGGTTTGAGGATGAGCCGGTGTGAGACTACAGAAGCGAAGTGGGGAGAAAGAGGAAGAAAGGGTGATTTTGCTCCCCAGGGTATATTTGGCAGTGTGTGGAGAGATTTCTGGTTGCCATAACTTGGGGGAAGGGACTCCTGGCATATAGTGGCTGGAGGCCAGGGATGCTACCAAACATCCTACAGTACACAGGACGGCCCTGATAACAAAGAATCCTTGCCCAAAATAGTGCCACAGTTGAGAAACCCTGGGCCAGAGATTCTGTAGCCATCTTGTTCCTGGAGCTGCTACAGTCCACTCAATAGAGCCTGAGAGTGGCCCCTCACTGTGGAAGACAGAGCCCCAAGGTGGAGAGGAGCGGAGTCCTGGATCCAGCTTTGCCTGAAGCTAACATGCTCCTGGACTTTTCCATTTTGTGGCCCAATCAATGACCGGCTTCGGCTTGTTTGAAGTTTTCTATCACCTTTAACTCCTCACAGCAACGTGGTGAAACAGACTGGCCATATATCCCTCTCTCTGTTTTATAGATGGGCAACCCCAGACCAGAGAGCCTGTGTGACTTACCCAAGGTCACACAGCAAGCCCAGGACATATGCCAAACTGGTATTTGTTCAGTGACCTCACACAGGACAAACCTTATTTTTATAGTAAACACAGCTACATGGAGCAGAATGCCAAATTCACATTAATTTTTGAGATAAATAGAACACTTTAGAAATAGTTTGTTGTGGTAGTGACTGCAGCTGACTATAATCAAGAACCCAAACTGGGGGGCCTGGGTGGCTCAGTTGGTTAGGCGACTGCCTTCGGCTCAGGTCATGATCCCGGAGTCCCAGGATTGAGTCCCGCATCGGGCTCCCTGCTTAGCAGGGAGTCTCCTCCTTCCTCTGACCCTAGCCCCTCTTGTGCTCTCTCTCTCACTCTCTCTCTCTCTCTCTAATAAATAAAATAAAATCTTAAAAAAAAAAAAAAAAGAACCCAAACTGTTAGGAGGACTTAGGGGTAGCGTTGGAACTAGAACCCCAGTGTTCTGATTTCCAGTCCAACCGGATTCTGCACCCCTGCCTCCCTCACCTTCAAGTGACCCTTGGGTGATGACAAAACTCTTCACACCAGTTTTCTCAGCCTTACGGCAATCCTGCAGTTGGGGCTGTTGCTGGACCAAAGTGGGCCCATTCCGTGGTGCACTAGAGACCAAATCTACACCAGGCAGAAGTCACTTTATTTGTACAAACAAGGAGGTCACTGGGGAATAGCTTCCAAAGCCGGGACTCCGCAGCAGGCTCCTTTTATTAGGGCTTAAGATGAATATTCAGAGGGAGTTTTAACATTCTAATGAAGCTGAGGTAATTGTTGGAGAATTTCTGATTCATCTGGGCAGGCGTGGTCCCCAAACGTTTCTTTTCCTGTTTCCTCCAATTCATTAGTTAGTGTCTAAAAGATGACATGGACAGGCCAAAGCTTCTAGGACTTTTCTGAGCTTAGGAGGTCAGTCCTGAGTTCAGGGGATCAATCCTGAGCTCAGGGGGTCAAGGGGTCTCACACCTGTGACAGGACCCAGATGGTGACTGGGGAAACGCAGGCCCATAAGATGAGTGAACTGTCCAAGATAGAACGTTCAAATCTGACTCAGTGAGGACTTGAGCCCAGGTCTTAACTGTTGACGTCCACTTTCTTCTCTGCCTTTCCGGCTACGGTCACAGAGGAGGGCTCTCTCCCCAAAGCCTGGCCTGCCTGGCACTGGGCTCTGACCACAAGCAAGGAGGCTGAGAGTCTAAGGAAGAGTGAGGAAACCCTTCGTCTTCTCCACCCTTCCCCCACCAAAAACAAGGGGCTTCTTGCAGGACGAGATTCAGAAGGCCAGCACCAGTGGCATCAAGAAAAGGGACTTTGAAAACAGATCAACCTAGGTTGGCATTCCTGTTCTACCTTAGAAGCTGTGCGATCTTGGGCAAGCCACTTTACCTCTCTGAACCTCAGCTTCCTCGTCTAATATTTGGAACCCTCTTGCAGGGATTGGTAAAGCTTAAATAAGACATGCAAATACATCTAATATATATGTGGTGTTTGGCAAGTGTCAGCCCCCTTTCTAAGAAGGTCCTGCTTTGACCCCATTTGGAAGATGAAGTTATCAGAGAAGGCGCAAACTGCTGTTGTCTTGGGAGCAGACAATAAAACACACCTTGATCCATGCCAACCAAGCCCTCCTCTGCTAGTACTCTCTCTCTCGCCCCATGGCTGGTGCTGCCAAACCCCAGTTGTGCAGATCGATCTTGTGCTCCTCTCGTGTAAGTACATTCCCTGTGTTTTTCAAATCCTCACCATAATGTTGCAACGTTTCTCTCCCTGTTTCACTGATGGGCAGGCGCCAGGCCTAGAGACGTACATGACTCATACAAGGTTACACGGCAAGCCATGGCACAGCCTAGAACAGAATCCTCAACCTTGGCACCATTGACATTGGGGGCGGGATAATTCCTTGTGAGGAGCTGCCCTGTGCACTGTGGGATGTTTAGCAGCCCCTCTCGTCTCTACCCACTAAATGCCAGTAGTGCCCCAGGCCCTACCATGACAACTGAGAATGTCTCCAGACAGTGCCAGATGTCCCCTGGCTGGGAATGCCAGCCCTACTGGGGGCATTCAGCATGCCAACATGATCTTTTCTTTGAAAACACAACTCTGAGGACCGACAACCAATATTTTCCTTCTTTCTTTAACACATAACATAATCTCTTGAAAGCAAATAGAACCCATATCTCAATATCCACCTTCGGCATCTTTTTCAAAGTATTTCCAGGGTGACAGGTGCGAAGAGAAATGGAAAAAAATATTTGCACACAGGCCCTTTGTTCCACTTGGCTTCGAGAAAAATCCCCATCTTCTGTATTCCTAGGATATCTCTGGCCTGTAAGCCGACTCATAAAGCCAGGGCCTGAGGCAGAGCCACACTTACAGGACTCCTACAGACACACGGTGACCAGGGCCCTACTGCTGTCTGCATTGGTGTCTGGAGGTGAGCCCTGTCACCCAGAGGCACTTTCCCAGTCCCCCGGTGGGTTGGGGCCCTCCCTGCCCACACTGGACTCAGTCCTATAGTTTAAGAAAGCTGGATGGAAGTTCCAAAGAAGTAGAGCGAAGGGCAGGACACTGACTTCTTGGGATCCTTCCAGAACAAGGATTTTTTTTCTTTGGGGTTTGGGAATGCAGCAAGTGTAGTTATATTGTTTGAATGGGTCACTACTTCCTGGACCCAAAACCCTTTCTCTTTTTAGAACTCTCAGCTGTGGGCTCCCCACTTAGGGGCCCCAGCTGCCCAGGGTGGTTGGAAGTGAAGGTGGGAAGCCCAACAGCTGGCCCCGGAAGGTAAGTAAACCCACACTCCACCTCTTCCCTCCCTGCACTTACCTACCTCACGTCATCCCTTTGCCCCCCACCATGGGGTCTATGGCACTGGCAAAGATCAGGAAAATTTACTAATAAAATACATTTCTGTGGCCTTTGGTGAACCTTGGAGCTGGAGGGAGAGGTGCCTTCTCCAGTTTGGGTAAGGAACTGCCCCACTCCACTCCCCATAAAGCACAAATTCACAAGGAGAATCTTACCCTGGTGATCAACCACACGCTGGCTTACAAATGTACTGTTAGCCTATGAACCATTCATGCCACCTATGCAAATATTCCTTGCTTTAAGGAACCAATCAGTGCTGTTCATGCAAATGACTTCTCAACTACAGGCCAACTGATTTTAACCAATGAAAGTAAATGTTTCCCTGCCGTGAAGTAAGCATAGTGATATCGAGACACGAAAATGCTGGGTGCGGCACAGACACAAATTACTAGGACCTATCAGTCGTGGGACTCCCAAAGGATATATGGAGGATGACACTGACATAAACAAATATAGGAAAATCTCTCTTATCTGACATGAGTGGGACTGCGTAAGTGAAAAGTTGGCTAGAGAGAAATTATTACAAATCACACATATTCTTTAAACATTTTAATTTAAAATTTGTAAATAGATGTGTTCACCAATCCTTTGGGTTCTTCACTTTCTATCTTCTATAAACCACTGCCATCATATATCACCCATAATTCCATTTCTTGAAAATAGCACAATGACTTTGAGACACTCACGAAGCAATCTGCATGAGTCCTTCCAGATTTTTACCACCTTCCTTCCCAGGCTTTCAGCTTTCTCTCAGACACCTAATCCCGTAGTGATTTCTTAAGGTCACGGTTATCCAGTGCCTTCCAAGCGTTTCACTTCGTTTCTGCATAAATCACAACTCACTTTTTGAACTCCCGTTTCATTGGCTACATGCTTAAATAATTTACATAATGGCAGTGTGAGCCGTTTGGGAACAAAGGAGCCCAAAGGGGATGAGCGGACAAGCTCCATGCCAGCCTCTCAATTAAGAGAGCTTCGGCTCTCTGCTCCTCCCCGTTCGACAGACAGCCGCATCTTCTGGTGCAGTGCCAGCCGCGTCCCCGAGACACGATGGTGAAAGTCAGAGTGAACGGATTTGGCCGTATTGGGCGCCTGGTCACCAGGGCTGCTTTTAACTCTGGCAAAGTGGATATTGTCGCCATCAATGACCCCTTCATTGACCTCAACTACATGGTCTACATGTTCCAGTATGATTCCACCCATGGCAAATTCCACGGCACAGTCAAGGCTGAGAACGGGAAGCTTGTCATCAATGGAAAGTCCATCTCCATCTTCCAGGAGGGAGATCCCGTCAACATCAAATGGGGTGATGCTGGTGCTGAGTATGTTGTGGAGTCCACTGGGGTCTTCACCACCATGGAGAAGGCTGGGGCTCACTTGAAGGGCGGGGCCAAGAGGGTCATCATCTCTGCTCCCTCTGCCGATGCCCCCATGTTCGTGATGGGTGTGAACCATGAGAAGTATGACAACTCCCTCAAGATTGTCAGCAATGCCTCCTGCACCACCAACTGCTTGGCTCCTCTGGCCAAGGTCATCCATGACAACTTCAGCATCGTGGAGGGATTCATGACCACCGTCCATGCCATCACTGCCACCCAGAAGACCGTGGACGGCCCCTCTAGGAAGCTGTGGTGCGACAGCCAAGGGGCTGCCCAGAACATCATCCCTGCTTCCACTGGCGCTGCCAAGGCTGTGGGCAAGGTCATCCCTGAGCTGAACGGGAAGCTCACTGGCATGGCCTTCTGTGTCCCCACCCCCAACGTGTCCGTCGTGGATCTGACCTGCCACCTGGAGAAAGCTGCCAAATACGACGACATCAAGAAGGTGGTGAAACAGGCATCGGAGGGCCCCCTCAAGGGCATCCTGGGGTACACTGAGGACCAGGTTGTCTCCTGCGACTTTAACAGTGACACCTATTCCTCCGCCTTCGATGCCGGGGCTGGCATTGCTCTCAATGACCACTTTGTCATGCTCATTTCCTGGTATGACAATCAATTTGGCTACAGCAACCGGGTGGTGGACCTTATGGTCCACATGGCCTCCAAGGAGTAAGAGCCCCCTGGACCACCAGCCATACCGAGATCAAGAGGAAGAGAGAGGCCCTCAGCTGCTGGGGAGTCCCTGTTGCAACTTATCCCCCAAAACACTGAGAATCTCCCGACCTCCACTGTTTCCATCCCAGACCCCCTGAAGAAGGGGAGGGGCTTGGGGAGCCCTACCTTGTCATGTACCATCAATAAAGTATACTGTACCCAGCTAAAAAAAAAAAAAAGAGAGAGAGAGAGCTTCAGTCACAGAATGAGGACTGATATTTCACAATGTAGGACTTGGCTCTGTGTGCATGCCAGCGCTCCTCCTTTTCTCAGGCTCCTGCAGTAATTTTTCTCTGGGAAGTTGGAAGAGGAGCCATCTACCTGCCCCTCCACCCCCATAGCAGAGGTCACCTTTGTGCTGAGAACCCACCGGTGCTGCCTGTGAGAATATTGCCCCACCCTCTGGACCAGTTGGCACGGCTCATACAAATGAATCCTTGCCTTGGGAACCAATTAGTCTTGGAGGAGTCTTTCCATTCCCTGCTTCTGCTGCCCTGGGAGATTTTTTTTTTACTGGGCTGGGTGGGCAGGTCAAGCAGGGTTGGGACGAGGATGAGACAAGCGAGACACCCACGTTGGGGCAAAATTTAAGAGGGTACCACACAACTCAGTAACCAGGATGAATACTATATTAATGTATTTTTTAATCAAAGTTAATGTAAAAATAACCCATGAACAGCATACCAAAATTTTAAACAAAGCCAGGATTCATATAACTCAGCTCAGCAATTCCTGAGAGGCCTCTTTATTCTCCACTCACCCAAGATTGTGGCCCTAGGTTACAATCCACCAGGCACTCGAAAATAAGTGCTAGGTGCTTTAGAACTAAAGTAAGATGTATAGTTTCCAAACTACGTTTCTAGAGCCAGATGATCCGGGCTCAAATCCCTCCTCCACCACATACCAGCTGCGTGACCAGGAGCAACTCAATTTAACTTTCTCAGTGGTTAATATTAAAAATATCTAACAGCCTTTATGGCAAGGACCATATCACGCAAATTTTTGTGGGCTGCCTTAGTTTACTCATCTGTGAAATGGGAACAATAATAGTGCCTCATGGGATTGTTGCAATGATGATGTGAGCTGATCCACATCCTGAGCTCAGAATAGTGTCTGGTATATGGTAAGTGCTCAAATGATCAGAAGTTTTGATTACTCATCATCCCGAGAGCCCTGAACAGTGGGTATTAGGATCTCCATTCTCCAGATAAGGTAATGAGGGCTCAGAAAGGTTATATAAATGCCCCAAAATCACCCAGTTAGCCTGAGGGAAAGTGGGGATTTACATTTGGTTCAATCCTTGCTCTTTTGGCCACACTTTGTTGCCCACAAATAATATCTTTTCCAATGAGCTGAGAGGCCCGCCCTGGGCTGCCAGAGCGCCTGCAGCTCAGCAGTGGGAGGGCTGCACCTGCACGGGGTCTCCGACGTCCAACAGCTGGGCCCTGACAGCTGCCCGCCACATCGGGTGACCGCTATTCCCGACACCGGCCCGCTCGCCCCGACAGCCAGCGCGCATCTCTGCAAGTTGGAACCTGGCCAGAGCACTGAGGGGACCGTGGGGAGGAGGAGACCCATGTCTTGTCCTCTTGGGGGTACTAGATGTGGTCTCCGGATCTGGAACTGGGTTCCCATGAGCGATTTGAATGACCTCAAGCTTCAATGTCATCACTGGCCAAAAAAAAAAAAGCAGACAACTGAATGTGGATTAAATGAGATGATGCGTTAAAGGGCCTGTCACTTAGTAAGGGCTCAATGAAAGTGAGCAGTCACCATTACAAAGACCCACAAGGGTGGGGGGGGGTGCCTGGGTAGCTCAATCGGTTAAGCATCTGACTCTTGATTTCGGCTCAGGTCGTGATCTCAGGGTTGTGAGATCGAGCCCCGCATCAGGCTCCACACTCAGCCCAGAGTCTGCTTGTCCCTTTCCCTCCGCCCGCTTGTACTCTCTCTCTCTCCCAATCTCTAAAATAAATAAATAAAATCTAAAAAAAAAAAAAAAAAATGAAATGAAAAAAAGACCCACAAAGGAAAGAAAAGGCTCTATGATGTTCATTGTTCACCTGTCGTCCTCCCCCCCATGACCTCTGCTTATCTACATCAGTGGGACCCCCCCACTGCCAGAGTTGCCCTTTCTCCCCACCTAATTTATGAGCTCTGCGAGGCGGTGGGGAAAGAATAGAGGCCGGGAGTCAGGAGTCCTGACTCCTACCTAGTTCGGGATTCTCACTGACTAGCTGTGAGACTCTGGATCAGTTACTCTTCTCTGAGCCTCAGTTTCCCCCCTAAAAATGAGAGGTGGGAGATTCAATTAGAAAATGCCCCTGAGGGCAAATTACTCCTATTTTCTTTATGTCCAATTCATTTCCCCATAATAATAGAGAGTTTATATTATTATAACTTTTATTTTCTGTTATAGCATATGGTTAGTATGATGTGGTTATAATTATTATGTAGTTAGAGTTATTATGTTATAAGGAACTGATTGTCCCTGGGGAAGAAAAATTCCCAGGCTTACTTGGGCCCATCCCAACATTGTCCAAAGCCAGGCCTCTGGAGTGTCCCTGCCCATGAGGGGCCAGAGAGAGCGAAGGATCACCCTCTGGCTCAGCCCCCTTTCTCCCAACTCTTCCGGGCCCCACCCCATGGCACTGGGCAGCCACAGCCTCTCCACTGATGAGGCCAGCTCGCTGGCATCAAGATCCCCAAGCTTGCAGTATTCAGAGGACTGCAACCAGCTCTGCAAAGGGGACCTGCCCTTTCCGTCTGAGTGCACTTGCACGTTAGGTTGGCAGGAGCACAGATGTGGAGGAGAGGCGGGGCGGGGGGGGGGGCGCTTCTTGAAGGAGAGAGTGAGTGCAACCCCTTGCCCGCCTTTGTTTCTTCTGTAGGGAGGGAGAAGGAGCTCTGACCCCTTGGAGGCAGAGCTGCCTCAAAGTTGCCTGGGGTGGGAGTGGGGGCGGGAACCAGGAGAGAGAGAGGCAAAGACCATCAGAGCCCCCTGAGCCTCCTGCCAGCTAAGCCTGCAGGTCCCCTGCTCGCCCCAGGCACTCACTGACCCTGTATCTATTCCATACCAAGACCTGGGGACACAGGGATGGGTCTGCAATCCCCACAACTGTCAGTGCAGGAGGACACAGTCCTTCCTGCCTTGCCCACCCTGTGACCCCTCCCAACAAGACCTTTTACACTTTCAGAGTTTCCCCAACACCCTGCAGGGACATCCTGGGGTCATGTGCACAGGAGGATGGCCACCATCTTGAGAGCCCTTGGAGGTCTCCCAGCAAGTATTCCTGGACCCGCAGGGAAAACGGGAGAGCCCCCATCCACCTGTCCTTGGAGATAAGCACATAGCATCCTGTGCTCACCTTCGCTGACCACTCCCATGGACCGTATGTCCTGCTGGGTGCCGGACACGCAGAGATGCACGGGTCATCCCGCCAGCCCATGGGGAGCTCGTGGACATAAGTGTGGCCATGAGGCAGTGTGGGGTCGTGGTTAGGGGCTGAGCTCCTGGAGCCTGGTGTCTTAGATGCGAATAATGACTGTGTGGCCCCACGTGACTTCCTCGCCACTCCGTGCCCCAGTTTTCTCTTCCGTAAAACGAGGGCGACAGCAGGGGTGTTGTGAGGCTCGGTGGAGTAGTGCACGTATAAAGCACATGGAAAGGGGCCTGGGGAGTCACAGAACCCCGCCCGGGAGCGGGCGCTGGTGCAGTATGGGCGTGTTGGCACTGGGGGGTGCATCTGAGCCATCGAGACAGTGGGGAATGGCCCCAGGGAGTGGGGGAAAGGAGGGGAAAGGTCCTCTGCCCAAAAGAGAATTGGGGCAGAATCAACCACTCACTCCTGCCCTTTCCTGCTGCCATGGTACAAGCCCCATCGAGGCACACGGTTTGCCACATTAGAGATGCAGCCAGGACTCTGCAAGGACTGGGCTGTGCCTGACTCACCCCCGAATCTTTAGCCCCCAACCCAGGGAGGGGCACATGGTAGGGTCAGGGGTATTTGCTGGACCATCAGGCTTCCTCCGTGATCACTAATCCTGAGATCCAGGTGGCACTAAACAAAATGCAGAGCCATAGGTTTATTCTTGCCTTCATTCCGCAAACACCTGTTGAGCACCTACTATGTGCCAGGCCCTGTTCTAGGCATCGGGGAAACAGCAGGGAGTGAGACACACGGGGAGTGAGACCCCCAGCCCTGTGAGTTTAGGGCCACCCCTAAACCTGAGCAGCTCGTTGCAGCTCAGGGGGACACCCCTTCTACTCCCACGTCCCTGTGACCCTCGCATCTGTGCCCAGCCAACTGGCTCTTCCATTGGGATAGACGGTAATGTTGACGGATTGGCAACCCTCCAGAAACCCTGCACTCCAGGATGCCTTTCCAAGTGAGTTCTCTGTCAATCATACAAACTAACACTCAGCGCTTCCCCTGTGCCAGGCACTGTGCTAGTAAACCAGCTTACTCACTCCTCAAGCACACTTAGGCAGAGGTACTATTATCCCCGTTTCACACTCGAGGAAACCGTGACCTAGAGAAGTTACAGAACTTGCCCGAAGTTACAGACATACAAAGGAGCCTTAAGTGAGGTGTGATGTACCTAGCAGAGAGCCTGATCTCAGCAGGCCTTCAATAACTTTTAACATCATGGACATGGAATGATCTTCCCTTTTCCCTGCTTCCCCACATCCCCTTCCCGGAACCCAGAGGTGCCTGTTACCCCTGCTCTCCCTGTCCAGAGAGCAGGTCTGCAGTTCCAGAAAGGCCTTCAGCCATCCCTTCAAATCTGCATGATTCATCCACACACACAGCCTCTTCTGCAGCCCAAGGGGCCGCTCCTGAATGGCTGCCCGGAGAGCTCACTCTGCCCAGTCTCCCAGAAGACGCCTCATCGCAGACCCACAGAGAGCCGGAGGACGCCCCGTGGCCGTAACCCTCAGCGTCCCTTCCTCAAGTGAGCCTATTGCGATCCAGCGCTCATGATGGCTCACAGAGGGTACCGAGGTCCCCGAGGCACGAGCCGGGCCCTGCCCTCAAGGGGACTAGTCAAGTAGGTGAGACACACACAGACGAGACATTGGAATGCTATGAAATGACACAGCGTGTGTCAGGGAAGGCCTTGAGAGATGGGGAGGAGGTGGGGGGCAGACAGTGGACTGGGGGCTCTTCAGGTCAGGAGGACTGCCAAGACAAAGGACTGGTCACAGAAGGGCAGTGGTCCTGGGGCAGCGAGCAGAGCAGTCCAGTGGGAATAGAGGTTATATGAAGTGACACTATGGGAGGGATGGCTGAGAACGTGTATTAGAACTGAGAAGCCCGTCGGTGGCTCAGTCGGTAAAGCGTCTGCCTTCGGCTCAGGTCATTATCCCAGGATCGAGCCCTGTGTTGGGCTCCCTCCTCAGTGGGGAGCCTGCTTTTCCCTCTCCCTCTGCTGCTCCCCCTGCTTATGCACTCTCTCTCTCTCTCTCAAATAAATGAATAAAATCTTAAAAAAAAAAAAAAAAGAACTGATAAGCCCATCAGCACTAAGGACTGTCACTATCTGTCCTATCCATCCATGTCACTCTCCTGGTTACCTATTGCTGGGTAACAAATCACCCCAAAACTTAATGACTTAAAACTGAGTAGGCTCAACTGGGCGGTTCTCACTCCGGGTCTCTGGTGAGGTTACAAACACACGGTGGTGGCTGGGCTGCATCATCTGGAAGGTTTCCTCCCTCACCGACGGGGGCCAGGAGGAGGGTCCGCTGGGACTGTTGTCCAGACCCCCACTTCTGAGCAGTCCCATGAAAAGGCGTGGAGGAATCCAGGGCTCCAAGCTCCACCAGGGACAAAATGCAGTCCTGGGGTTTGATCCAATCACTTGTAGCCCCAACAGAAGGAAGATTCGAAATCAGCTTGGACAAGGAGAGGGTTCGATGGTGCCAGCTGGGGCTAGATCAGAAATAAAACTGGGGCAGGAACAGTCAACTCTTTGTGTTCTGCCTCTTTACCGACCCAGGAACGACACTGCCCAGCTCCAACTGGCCAACCCTGACCAGCAAGAGCCAGCTGGGCTGTTTTCTACCTAACAACCACGCCTAACTACCTCATAGACTGGGGAAGGCTGCAGAGTTAAGTGGGCCCCGGGAGTCCAAGGCTCAGGAGGGGAAGGAGGCCAGGTCACCCCTGTCTAGTCAGGGGCTCTCTTGACATTCACCATCCAGGAGCGTCTGGAAGAAGCGGGGGCTGCCTGGGAGAGGCAGGAGAGCACAGACGGATAAGAAGTCAAACTGCCTGGGTTCGAACCCCAGCTCGTCCGCTTCCTAGCTGTGTGACTGTGGGCACGTTACTTAGCCTCTGTCCACACTGCAGATTCCTCATCTGTGAAATGGGGACTATAAAAGCAGCTGCATCACAGGTAAGAGAATTGAAGGAGACAATCCACGGGAAGCACTTAAACCAGTGCGTGGCACCTAGTAGTTGCCGTGTGTTTGCTGTTGTCGTGGCCCCTAAGATGAAGTGAGGGTTATAAGGACCACGTGACATCAGGCAAAGAAGTCCCTTTGTATGGCCCAAGGTCAGAATCTGAAACAGCATTCACTCTATGACCTCCGCAAAGGCCCCCGGAGCCCTCATCAGATGCACCACTCCCAACCTGAAAACGTACCTATCTCATGAGCCACCTGATCTCACTGAGTGTGAGTCTCCTTTTGACATAAACCCCAACAGTCAGGGGCGCCTGGGTGGCTCAGTCAGTTAAGCAACTGACTCTTGACTTCGGCTCAGGTCATGATCCCGGGGTCCTGGGATCGAGCCCCGCATCGGGCTCCCTGCTCCGCGGGAGGCCTGCTTCTTCCTCTCCCACTCCCCCTGCTTGTGTTCCCTCTCTCGCTGTCCCTGTCAAATAAATAAAATCTTAAAAAAAAATAAAAATAATAAAGTTTTAAAAATAAAATAAAAAATAAAAAATCAAATTCCAGTATGAAACCACAGCATGAGCATGCGGTCGCAGGAGGGAAACTACACCGTCAAACGGGCACCACCAAAATGAGCAGGTGGCTGTCTCCGAGTCTCGTCGCCGCGCCGGCTCCTTGTTCATTTGTCTGTCCGGGGGCAACTCTTTGCCGGGGGCGGGGGGCGATGGGGGGGGGAGCGTGATTCCGTTGGGGCAAAGGAAAATCCGAGTGCAGGACTGGAGGCTCCCACCAACATTTCAAAGGAGCCCATCCAACCCACTGGCTGGCTGGAAGGTTAGCTTAGGGCCATTTCCCCAGCCAAACCCTGGGGCCCTTCCCAGCCCCAGCTGCCGCAGGAGTCACCACCGAGCAGCTGGTCCTGGCAGCACCTTGGGGACCCAAAGCAGGGGCCGGGGGGGCAACTGTCCTTTTTTGTCCCAGCATTAGCTGTTCCGAGCCACAGGCAGGCACCACAGAGCAGGTCACAGCTGAAAGCATGGCCAGATGCTGGAGGGGCTCAACGGGGAAGGCAAGCTTGGTGTGGCAGCTGGGCAGAGGCCCCTGCTCACGGGACGGCAGCCGGGACAGGTACACGTGCCCGGTAACGGGCTCCGGGACGGCACATCCGAGCAGGCAGCTGTCGTCTGGTGGAGGCTGCCCCAGCAGCTGCAGAGAGGCTGCTGAAACCTCGCAGTTCTCCCAGGCCGGGATGTGCTGTGTCCAGCGGGGCACACCCGCCCACACAAACCCAGACCCGGGGGGAGAGGGGGTGGGGGGCAAGGTCAGGCAGCTGCCAACGAAACATATGAGCAGGGAGGTGATGGGGCACAGGTGGCCAAGGGCATTCATCCTTTCAACACATGTTCACGGAACGACAGCAACACATGCATCTTCAGCATCCACCAGCTGAATGTTTATTTTTATTTGAGAAGGTAATACATTGTCTTTGTCAGAATATTAGAAGAATATAGGAGTGTACCCAGTAAAAAAAAGGAAAGTCCCCCTCATTTTACATCTCCAATCGCACCTTCCAGAGATAATCACCGTTAACAGCAGGGTGGATGGTCTTCCGGACTTTATGTATATGCCTATATCAAGTATCTCTCTATGTACATTAATATAGAATATCTTCTAACCAAAAATAGCATTTCACTCTTCATACTGTCCTGCAACTGAGTCTTTTCACCTAACACTGTATCACATTTTACGTATCAGTCCATCCATCAGGTCATCCTTTTGGACAGCTCAGTAATATTCCGTATTATGACCATAACGAGTGACGCTTTCATCGGTTCCCTATCGTCCTCTCTCCCATTGCTGCAGTGAACCCCCTTGGACACACACTCTTGCACAAGAGCCGAGTACCTGCGCTGGGGAGCTCCAGCAGCGTCACTGAATGACAGAGTTGGCCCAGTAAAAGGTTCAACAGATACTGCTAAACGGCCTCTAAAAGCAACACAGAACAGTGCCCTGCAAATAGCACCGCTGGTTTAACCCTTTCGGGGCTCTCGATCGCTTTGAGAAACAAATGACATCTAAAACCCATCCACACATTCGGCATCTGATTTTTAGGAGTTCGTAGGCCCGCTGCCCTGAAGTCCAAACAGACCCTCAGGCTAAGTACCCCCGGCAGGTCTACGAAGAGCTGTGATAACATCTCGTTCTCCTGAACGTCACTAGGGCCCCCCAAGCGAAGACCACCTGATTCACATGAGCAGCAAGCGCAGAGCCTGGAGGGAGTAAGCCAGGAAACTGCCAACCGCAGTTCTGCTCTGCTGGGTCAAGCTGATTATTTTCTTTTATATGTCCTGCAGGTGACTGCAAATTACTAACCACCAGTAGTCCCGGGGACTAGTTCAGACTTGGAAAGGTCACAGGAGGAAAATAATAATGAGGTGACAACCACATGAATCCCATCTTGGTGAGTCTTAACAAATAAGCCTCACGTCCAAGGCCCTGAAAGCTACAAATTGGCCAGGGTCAGGAGAGCTTACAAGACCTCAGGGATGGGGCCTTACCTGTGTTCCCTTAGACCGGTGACTTCACTGCCCTGAGGACACAGCTCCCAGCCCAGTCACCTTTCTGGATGGGGTGGGGTTCAAATAAAGTAAGAGGCAGGGAAATGTTTTTAAAAAAGCAAAAATCTGGGGCGCCTGGGTGGCGCAGTCGGTTGAGCATCTGACTCCTGGTTTCGGCTCACGTCGTGATCTCAGGGTCGTGGGATCGAGCCTGGAATTGGGCTCTGAGCTCAGTGTGGAGTCTGTTGGGGACCTTCTCTCCCTCTCCCTCTGCCCCTCCCCTCTCTATGTGCACTCTCTCTCTCTCAAATAAATGAATCTTTAAAAAAAAAATTAAAATTAAAAAAAGCAAAAAATCTCCTTTATAAGGAAAAACAAACAGTTGGAACAAAGTGAGGGGGGAAATAGGCAAAAAAAAAAAAGGGGGGGTCCATATTCACCTAAGATTTTTTTAAGCATACTAGAACATAAGAAAAATAGGTAACTTATAAAACTTCACTTAGGATTTGCAGACTCCAGCTGTTCAGACTCCCAATAGCCCCATACTTGCTGATCTAAGAGAGATGCTGGTTTGTTTGTAACCAAAACTTCCTTTGGATCAGTGGTTCTCAAGTGGGGCCCCATGGGGGGACATCTGGCAGTGTCTGAAGACATTTTTGGCCGTCACTACTCAGGGAGGGGTGTACAGCCATCTATGCGCAGAGGCCAGGGACGCTGCTCAGCATCTTACAGCGCACAGGACGGCCCCACAACAAAGGATTATCTGGCCCCAAATGTCAATAGTACTGAGGTCAAAAGCCTTCCTGTAGAGACAACCATGGGGTCACAGGCCCCAGCCACTGGCTGGAGAAAGGGCTGCTGGGACGAGTCCTGCAGTGTCCTTGGTAGTCTTCTGCCCCTCTTCCTCTCGCAGGTCATTTGTCTCCAATGTGGAAGCAGCTAAGAGCCTGTCTGGCACTGGTGGGGAAAGAGCAAACCCACGAGAGGCCACAAACCCCTTTAAAGAACGACAGCCACAGCCGTAGAACAGACCTGGCCTCGGCTGCCGTGGGCCCGGAGCAGGAAGGTTTTGGGGTGAACAGTAAAGCAGGGTGAGAGGCGGAGGGGCTCTGGCTCGCATCACATTTTAAAAAAGAGTTTTTTCCGGAGGAAATTGAAACAACCGGGCATCTGTTTGTAAATCCCTTTCTGCGAAACAGCATTAGCAACCTGTGAAAACATGAGCACGGGGAAGTCTGTGAGGGCTCTCGATGGAAGTCAGAGGTCCAGGGAGGGGCTGCGGGGGAATGGCCACTGACCCAGCCCTGACATAGCGCTGGCTTGTACTCTGTGCCTACGAGTCTGTTTCTGTCTGTTGGTTGTCTTTTAGATTCCACATATAAGGGACACCTGGGTGGCTCAGTTGGTTGGGTGTCTGCCTTCAGCTCAGGTCATGACCCCAGGGTCCTGGGATCGAGCCCTACATCGGGCTCCCCGCTTGGCGGGGAGTCTGCTTCTCCCTCTCCCTCTGCCTGCCGCTCCCCCTGCTTGTGCGTTCTCTCTCTCTCTCTCTCTCAAATAAATAAATAAAATCTTTAAAAACAATTAATTCCACATATAAGTGAAACCCATACAGTATTAGTCTTTCTCTGTCTTATTTCACTCTGCATAATACCCTCTAGCTCCAACCATGTTGTCACAAATGGGGAGATCTCATTCTTTTTTATGGCTGAGTAATATTCCATTGTGCATCTAGACCACGTCTTCTTTATCCATGCATCTATGGATGGATGCTTAGGCTGCTTCCAAATCTTGTCTGTTGTCAATAATGCTGCAGGGCAGGGCAGTGGGGGGATGGGCAAAGTAGGAGAAGGGAATTAAAAGGTACAACTTCCGGGCATGAAAAGTGCAGCATAGAGAATATAGTCAATAATACTGTAATAACTTTGTATGGTGAGGTGGCAACTACACTTATCGTGGTGACGTCAGAATTGTCAAGTCACCGTGTTGTATGCCTGAAACTCACATAACATTACTACATATGACAACTATACTTCAATAAATACACACACACATACATAAAAGCTTAAGAACAATTTAAAAAACCTGCAGCCTCCTTGAGTTGGGAGGGAGGGTGTTGAAAGAAGAGTATATCCATTGTAAGTTTAGAAAACTCAAAATTCAAAATTTCAAACTTCAAAACTTCACAAAGTTCAAATCAGACTGAGAGGTTTGCTTAAAGAAGAGCCGAGAGAAGAGATCAGGTCCAGGAGCCAAGTGCACCGCTTGGCCCTGACGGACTCCCAGCCTGACCCTGCAGGGCCCGGCTGCCTCTGAGGTCACCTGCCCAGAGCCACGGCGCATGGGGCCCCCTCAAGTCCTGTACTTGCTTCTCCTTTCTCCTCCGCTCCGCTCCGCAAAGCACAAAGCCAGAGCCTCTTCAGGAGGAAGGCATGGTCCCAGCCCTTCCAGACCCTTCTCATGACACAAAACACCTGAGCAAGCGGGAGAGGCCCACGTGTGCTCTGAGACCCATGGAGGAAGCAGCTGCTCTGAGCAGGATCCCAAGGAGAGAGGCTGGGACCCTATCAGGCCATCCTTCCCACTTTCTCACTGGGGTCCCCCGAGAAGGGCATATACTGAAGAAATCATAATTCTTGAGGGTCAAGGGTAGAAGACTACATTGTGGGGCGAAGGGTGCAGGCCCCACGACCTGCCTTCAGGAAATGCCACGCTCTGGCCACTGCGCCATCCTGCCCTGCACTGAGGACTGGCTCTGCAAGTGGGGATGCCAGTGTCAGCCTGGGACGTCAGAGGAGCCAGGGAAGGCAGCCCTTTGAACAACGGGCCAATGTCACTGTAATGGCAACACCTCGCAATTAAGAGAAGCAGAAGCGCCAACCTCATGGCAAGCCAAGATGCAGAAGAAACCTCTGGTGTGGGCCCGGGGCCCTGCCCACCCCTCCCGCCCTCTCCCGAGGAGGACGCATGCCCCTCCCAGCAGCCCTCCCTCTCCTTCCCCAGAGGAAGGCCACGCTCACCCTGACCAGGAGGGTCTGCAGGTCTTCAGAGTGAGCCCACTGCTCAAAAACCCCATCCAAGGTCTCCACGTACCAGGAGCCGCTCCTGGTATCCCTCCAGGAAACAAAGCCTGCAGAAGCAGAGAGGCTGAACTTTATTGGAGAGCCGCGAGCCACCCCCCACGTGCAGGCTGGAGCCGCCTCTGGACTTGGGCCCATTCACACGTCCAGCAGGAGCGGCCCACATCCCTGCGCTCTGTCCCGGTCAGGACCTTACTTCACCCTCCCCACCACCTTGGGCCTTTGGTTGTGATTCCTGCTTTCCCAGCAAGAAGAACAAGGCTCCGAGAAGTCACGTGACTCACCCAAGGGCTAAGAAAGGAAGGAGACTAACGCTCCTCACACCTGCTGCGTGCCAGGCGCCGTGCTCAGCGAGGCACTAACCACTTCTCGAACCCCCAGGGCGCCCCCTGAAGTGGGACTGCTCTGCCCATTTTAAAGATGACAAGACCGAGGCAGGACCAAGACAAGGGTGAGGCAAGTGAGGCATACAAACCCAAGAGCAGGTGCCCCCTTAAATTCTGCATCCTAAGCGCCTCACCTGCCTCGCCCTGAGCTGAGGCTCAGAGAGGCGAAGTAACTTGCTCAGGGTCCCACAGATGGCAAGAGGCAGAGCTGAGACTCACCCCCACGCCTTTCCTTCACAACACAGCTGCTTCTAGGGCAGACCGGGGCGGGGGGACCCGCCGGCTGGGAGGAGGAGCTCTCCTGATGCGCTCACCTGGGAAGGTGGAGTAGGACACGAAGATGTCACTGGGTGTGGGCAAACTAGACACGGCGTCCGGCTGGTCAAAGGGGCCTGGGCCTTCCTGGAACATGACAGCGTCTGACTCCGGGTCACTGCCAGAGGTCCTGTCTTCAGGGGAAGCGCAGGCCACCTCAAACCCATGGTCTTTCTGCTCTGCAGGGACGAAAGACAGACACACCACTCATCACTGACACACACAGACCAAAGCTCCTGCTCCTCACTTCCTGGTGACATCCGGCCTGCCCCAGCCTGAGACCACCGGACTCCCTCTGGAGCCAGGGTTCCGGGGCTGAGCAAATATCAGCAAGAAACAGAAACCGAAGCTTTGCCTTTCTTTTTTTTTTTTTTTTTTAAGATTTATTTATTTGAGAGAGCGAGCATGCGTGTGTGAGCAGGGGAGGGGCAGAGGGAGAGGGAGAGAGAGAATCTCAAGCAGACTCCCCACCGAGCATGAAGCCCAACGCGGGGCTCAAACCCACGACCCTGAGATCACGACCTGAGCCAAAATCCAGAGTTGGATGCTTAACCGACTGAGCCACCCAGGAGTCCCCAAACCTTTACTTTTTACTATAACAAAAGTTTTACACATTCATTAGGTAAAATTTTATCTAATCACAATTTTTTTAAAAAGCTGTAAAAACAAGTTACAAGGTAACACCCAAGGGAACCGAAAATGGGTGTTCAGACAAAACCTTGCACAGCAATGTTCACAGCAGCATTATTCACAACAGACAAACGGTGGAGACGACCCACGTCCACGACAGACGAATGGATAAACGACGGGCTGCATACATCCAGTGGAATTTCATTCTGGCTTGAAAAGGAAGGAAGCGCCGGCCCCTGGCGCACTGTGGACAGGCGCTGGAAACATGCCGAGCGCAAGAACCAGGTGCCAAAGGCCACGTCTCTGGCTCCGTATACGTGAAAGACCCAGAATGGGCAGAACCACAGAGAGGAAAGCAGGCGAGTCATTGCCAGGGACTGAGAGGAGGCAGGCATGGAGAGTGAAGTGCTGATGGGTATGAAGCTTCTGTTCGGGGCGATGAGAAAGTTCTAGAATTAGGTCACGGGCATGTGTGCTCATGTACTCACTGCCACTGAACTGTATACTTTAAAATGGTTAAAATGATCAACTTTATGTCATTAAAAAACAAGTAGCATTATTCGATCTTGTTCTCAGGGGGGCGGCCTCTGTTAACAATCGGTGTGTTTCCTTCCAGACATCTCTCGTCTCTCTGTCCATCATATGTCTGCTGAATGGGTCGTACTCTTCTGTCCTTGCGTCTCCCCTGCCTCCCTCGTTATTTTGTTCTACTATATTACTCGTACTCGCAAAGCTATCTCAGATCCTTGTAGGGAATCAAAGGCGGCGGCAAACCATAAGGTCACGGGATCTGTGGAGATGTTTACACCCTCTGACCCTGTACTTTCCCCAGGAACTAATTCAAGTGACGTCAACACCCTCTATGTAAAGACATTTGTGGTCACGGGAGCCAAAAATTGGGTATCACCTCAATGGCGGACGTTAGGGAAATGGATTAGTGAGTGCCGATCACTAAAACGGAGCATTATAAAGCCCTCTGAACTAGCGGTGATGAGGACCGCAGCGATGTGAAGAAATGCTCACGGGCTAACACAGGATGAGAAAAAGCAGACTGTGCCCGCGGGCCACCATCCACAGATAAGAGGCAGAAATGAGACCGCTGTGTCAGGCTCGCAAGATCCTGGATGATTTCTACACTCACATTTTCTGTCTTTTCGGTTTCAAATTCTGAATTCCCCCCAAAGCTGTGGCAGACCTGGGAACCAGAGGGGTCAGGGCAGGACTCCGGCCACCCACAGCTCTGCCACAGAGCCATCGGGGTGATGACATGGCAGGAGGTCTCCCAAGACGAGCTCCAGGGAATCACTGCAGGGTGCAATGGGCCACTCCAGACAGAAAGCAGCTACAAAGAGCTTCAGAAAAAGCAGACAGAAGGCAGAGTGGCCCGGAGGGTTCCTTAGGGAATGGTTTCTGGGGCAGGTGACTGTGACCCAGGCTCTGATGGGAGAGGGAAGAGTCCTGGTGGGGGAAGCAGCAGGTCAGGCAGACCCTGGGCAGGAGAGGAGGCGGGTTTCGTGGCTGGATCTGTGGTGGGAAACAGCAAGGAGGGAAGGAGGTCACAGTTCACCCAGGGAAGCTGGGGTCCCAACTGCAGGGGGCAGAGATGGGACAAGGATGGTTCTGGCAACCCCATATAATAGCCCCAACATCTACTGACCTCTCACCCCATACATCTGACCCAGAAACTGGGCAATTTGCCTTTGTTCTCGCAGCTGACCTTCAAGGGCCGGGATTCTGCCCTCTGTGTGTTGCCTCTCAGCCCCGCTGCCTCTTCCATGGAGGCCCCCAAGCCTGCAAAGCCTGGGCTTCTGAGACGTGTGAGAGCTGGGCTGTTCCCCTGCTTACTCAGGTCCCTGCTTCTGGTTGTTTTCTTGGCCGAGATTCTGGAATCTGCCCTGGGTGTCTGGGAATGACTTGAAGTGGAACAGGGGCCGGGACCTGAGATGTGGGTGGCCGGGGTCGGGGGCACTGTGGTGGGGGAAGCCACAGGAATGGCCTAAGGAGACGGAGGGGAGCAGAGGGACCGCCTGGGGAAAGCGGAGAAGACACAGTGGGATCCAAGAGGGGGATCCGAGAGGGGAATACGAGAGAGAGAGAGAGAGAGAGAGAGAAAGAGAGAGAGAGGCAGACAGGGGATGCGAACTCCATCTCCATTCACGTGTCCTCCTCATTCGACAACTCTGAGGTGAAAGCCTCGCCCATGAGTTATGTATCTTATGCACGGCTGTGTTCTTAAGGAGATTCTCGAACCCCCTGTAAGGCAGACTAATTTCCCCGTAAGAATAAACACCCAGCAGGAGGAGGAGCTGTCCCCTCAGCACAGAAAATCCACAGCCACGCGGCACATTGTGCTTCCTTCTGCCTTCTCAGCAGGAGCTCTAGAAGTCTGAAGACGGGCTGCCCCAAAATGAACAGCTGGGCTTCACAGAGGCTGCTCGGCTCCGGCCAAGTGCATCGGGCTGGGTCACGCTGTATCACGCTACTTACTCACCCACATGCCACACCAGCGCTACCAACTCTGAGGCGCATGTTTCTGCCCTGGGGTGTGCACTACCTCTTGGAAGGGGTGCGTGACTTGTCAAAGGATTTTAAAACTGTTTGAAACTGTAACAACAGTGAATTTTGCAAAAGCAACCCAAAAGTCACCAAAATCCAGGGCAGATGTTCAGATGCCTGTAAACAAGAGGACGCCCCGCAGGTCGCAGACGCAGATTGCGGGGCAGGTCAGCATTTCTGTTCTCAGCCGCTGTACCGCCCCCGTGTGGCCACGGCGTTACACACAAGGTCAACAGTGGCCTGGGGGCAGAGCAGGGACCACAGTCCCAAAGGCAGCACCCTAATCACTCCATTCCAGCTCTGAAATCTTGCTGCTCCCATGGAGTTGGGGATTTTTTAGTGGAGGGAATCGATATTATTTAAAATTTTGCTCACAGTAATTTTTATATGGTTCTATTTCAAAATCAAATAATTAGAATCCACAGAAGATACAACCATCCTGTGAGCTTTGTGCCAGGCTGAAGGGACCTGGCTGAAGGCAGACGGGCCCGGCCCTGCCCTGGGAGAGCTGAGCAGGAGGTGAGGCCATCTCAATACAAAGAGAAAGTGCTGTGAGGGAAGAACAGAGGCTGCAGGAGACCTTGTGGGTTCGCTAAGGGGTCCAGAGAGTGACCCTGCAAAGACCCTCCGTGCTGCTGAGAATGGACAATGAGGAGGCACTGAGCCTGAAGACCAGCTAACCATAACTTTCCCAGAAAGCCAGCATCCCAGCTCAGCCTCCATCCGTGGTTCCCTTGCCCACTTCATCTTTCATTCTCCTCATACAAGAAAGAAGAAGCATTTGCTTCAGAGTAAGAACATCACCTGACTACATTTGGGATCATGAGAAAAACGATGAGTTGGAGAGGATTTCCATGACCCCAAGAGCAGCAGCCTTTCCACCTTCCTCTTACCATAACTCTGAGGTAACTGTGCTGGGGACAGGGGGACAGAGGGCTCCTATGCAACACGGGGTCTTCTGGGGTCAGGGGGACAGGGAGAGTCCAAGTCTGCAGCTATAAAAATGAACCGGGCACTGTGTTAAGTACTGTACATGCACTGATTCATGCACTAGATATTTGATAGCGATGCTAGGAGGTAGGTTCTGTTATTATCCCCACTGGCCAAGACTTCTAGAGATTAACTGGCCCATGTTTGTACAGGAAATAAGTAGCCACCAAGATTGAACCTGGTATTCCCAGTCACTCATGGCCAAGCTATGGGCATGGGTCACAACAGTGACTTGATACATTTCCAGTCAAATTATAAATTCCAGGGAGCAGAGACCCTGTCTATCCTGGATCCCCAGCACCCAACACACAGCTGGGTGTCTACAGCAGATACTCAATAAACACTTACCAGATGTCATGTGAACAGAGCCTGCTCTCCTAGACAACCCACACTCCCTCACCTTACCCCCACCAACATGGAACAGTATGGGACAAATGAACACATTCAGAAAAATATGCTGCTGGGGCACCTGGGTGGCTCAGTCGGTTAAGCGTTCAACTCTTGGTTTCAGCTTAGGGCATGATCTCAGGGTCCCGGGATCGAGCCCCGCATCGGGCTCCACCCCCGTACCCGCTCAGCAGGGAGTCTGCTTGTCTCCCTCTCTCTCTGTCCCTCTCCACCACCCCCACGCTCTCGCTCTAAAATATATAAATAAATCTTAAAAAAAAAAAAAGTATCTGCTACAGGTTATGATCTCAGGGCCCTGGGAATGAGCCCTGCGTCAGGCTCTGCACTCAGCATGGAATCTGCTTGGGATTCTCTCTCCCTCTCCCTCTGTCCCTCCCCACCCCCCTGCTCGTGTTCTCTCTCTCTCTTAAAACAAACAAACAAACAAAAATATATATATATATTTTGTGTGTATATATACATATATATACATATATATGTTTATGTATATATACACACACATAATATTACTGCAATCTCCAGTACCTGGGCCCTTGGGAATTTAATTTAGCTCTGGTCTCCCTTTCTCTGCGACAGTGGAAAGAAGGTCTAGTTGACGGAGGTCGGGGGAGTGATAAGGAAAATGAAAGAGGTTTTTTTCCTCTCCTCTGCTTTGTGATTGCCAAGTCTCTGGAGTTGAAGCTGCCAGAGCTGAATGAGCCCCAGAGGCTCCTGCACCGTGAGCTGGAAGGCTCTAACCTCTACAGGCCGGACAAAGCTGAGACCTACTCGAGGCAGAGGCAGGTGCTGCCGTTCGGGCAAAGGGGCCATGTTTGGGACCCTCTGACTGCCCCTTGGGCATCAGGAGGGACTGGAGAGAGAAGGAGGCAGGGGCGGCTCCTCCCACTAGAGTCATCGGCAGGGAGACTGAGGACCTGCTTACCCCCACCACAGGCCTGGATGAAGAAGAGCTTGGGCTTCCCTCCCAAGCTGGGGCACCTGGCTCCATTGAAGATGTTCACAATTTTCTCGATGGACACAGGACATCCATCCGTGCCATAAACCGCCCCTGGGAACTGGCGGTGGCTGGCCTAGGAGACCAAAAATCCTGGTTACAAAACCAAGAAGCTGGGGTAGGAATCCAACACACTGTTCAGAGGCGTTGTGGGGCCAAGCGTTTAGAAGGTCCCAGCCAGGGGCACAAGCCTGACTTAGACAGAGGTAGGCTCTGGATGGGTCCTAGGCAGTCTCTATTCCAGAGGTCTCAGACTCATGTGCCTAAAACATTAGCCTAACTGGAGAGCGCTGACCAGCTTCTTCTAGATTGGTGGTTCTCAAAGTGTGGTCCCTGGACCAGTGGCATCTGCATCACCTGGGAACCTGTAAGGCATGCTGATTCCTGGGCTCCTGCCAGACCTAACTCAAAACCCTGGCGGTGGGGCCCAGCGATACGGTCTTTCAGGAGCCTCTGATGCAGCTAAGCATTGAGAACCACTGCTCTAGATCAGTTCTTCTCAGACTTTCTGCGTACGGGGACCCTATCAAAGCAGACGCTCCCCGTGAAGAGGTCTGGGGCAAGGCCTGAGAGTCTGAATTTCTCACGAGTTCCTGGTGAAGCCTGTACTGCCGGTCCAGGGGTCACACCGTGAATGAAAAGGGGGCAGTCCCTGCCCAGCTACAGGCCAGAGTTTCACTCTGTGAGGATGTGGCCTAGTAAGGCCAGACCATTGTGGTTTTTCAAGAGAAGCTGGAAATCCTGATTTCTCTGAGAAAGTTGCCACTTTTGAAAACACTGTGCAACCCCCAGGGGGACTACAGGCCTCCAGCTTGGAGCCTCTGACCTGTCCAACCCTCACATGAAAAGTTGGGGGACCTGAGGCCCAGGCAGTGGGACGGGCTGGGCCACAATGACGCAGCACATTAGTGGCCATGCCTAGAGTGGATCCCAGTGTCCTGACACCCAGGCAACGGGAAAGGGCCTGGGACAATGCCTAGCGGGATGGAGGCAGGAGCTGGGAGCTCCTGTGTGCTGTGCCCGGCTCTGAATAAAATCCAGGGTAGGAGCTCTGTGGGCAGAATCTCCTCCCTGCCTTTCCCAGATGGCTTCTCCCAGGAACACAGCCCCACCCAGGAGGAGCATCCAACTCCTCAGAGGGCCGGGTGGCTCCCAGGAAGACAACAGGGGATAGACAGGGCCCCACAGCTCTTCCCACAAGGCCAGGACACAGGAAGGGATGGGGCTCCGTCAGGGCCTCTCAGCTCAGCACTTGGAGGCAGCTACCCAAGGAGCATCTACCTGACAGCCATGAGAGAGGACAACCACCACGCAGCAGTCCAGGCCGCTGTGGTCCCGCCGCGCCAGCTCCTCCAAAGCCTGGACCATTTGCTGCGAGAGAAGGTGGCAGATGAGCCGGAGCACTGATGGATCGGGTCCCCACGCTGGGCCCGCCTGGGCAGAGCACCTTCCCCGCTCCCGGGGCCAACACTGCAGTAATGCCCATCCCGACAGTCACGAGAGCCACCGTTCTTGGACACCAGGTGCTGTGCTCGGGTACGGCAGGACGCCGCCCCGCCCCTCCCCCACCTCTCCATGGACAGTGACCCTACCTTGGCCATCAGGTCGCACTTCACCTCCACCGTGAAATGCAGCAAGCGGAAGCGTCGCTGCAGCTTTTCACAGTCGATATTGGAGCCGGTGCGGGCCGTGAGCCTCGACTCGAGGCAGAAGTTCACGTTGTTGATGATGAGGCAGTGGCCGCAGGGGTCTGCGTTCAGGGCGTAGGCCTGCCCAAGCACAAGGACCAGTGTCAGCTGGGGTCTCGCGGCACCCCTCTGGAGAGAAGGTGAGCCCCTGGGCCCCGTGTCCCCTGGAATCCCCTCTCACAGCAGCCTGTTCTTTTTGCCATAGTACTTAACACGACTGAGACTGACTGAGATATGTCTCTGTGTAACTAGCTTCTGATGACTCCACAGGGGCTAGAAACACAAGGGGTCTGCTCCCCGGTATCCCGGTGTGGAGCCCAGACCCCCACACACGAGTGGGAGTGATTCAATCCCACAGCCGATGCTGATGGTCCTGGCCCCCTCCTGTGAGGTCTGACCCCCTGACTTCACAGACAAGGGAAGAGCAGGGAGGCTCGGACAGCCTGCTCCAGGAAGAGCTGTGTCAGCGTCAGGGAGCAGTATGGGGCCTGGGACCCTCCCAACAGCTGGGCTTAGTTCCCTGGGCTCCCGACACAGCTGCAGAGGGAAGGACCTGGGACGTGCACAGCAGAAGAGCCCAAAGCCAAGGCAGCTGGCCCCAAGTCACAGGAAGACTCACCAAATCAGGATTTTGCTTGGAAATCTCCTGAGCACCTGGAGAAACAGAGAGATAGAAAGAGAGACAAGACGTGAACACCTGGCCCAACAGGGGTGGGAAAAGGGTCTTTGAATACAGAAGAGCAAGAATTCAGGAAACATTAGGGGGTGCTGGTGGGAGACTAGGGGCACAGCCACCTTGCAGAACAGCTCAGAAGTCTCCAGTGAGGTTAAGCACACACCTACCCTCTGACCAGCAATTCCATTCCAGGGTATAGACCCAAGAGAAATGAGCGCAGTGAGCACGAAAAAACCTGGCCGTGGATGATCACTGAAGCCTTATTCTTTTTTTTTCCTTAAAGATTTTATTTATTTATCTGAGAGAGAGCGAGCGAGCACATGCATGCACAAGCGGGGAGGAGGAACAGTGGGAGAGGGAGAGGGAGGAGCAGACTCCCCGCCGAGCACAGAGCCCGACGCAGGGCTCGATCCCAGGACCCCAAGATCATGACCTGAAATGAAGTCAGATGCTTAACCAACTGAGCCACCCACGCACCCCGCTGAAGCCTTATTCTTAATGCCGGGAACCAGAAACAACCCAAATGTTCATCAACAAGTTGGTGGATAAACAATTTATGAAAAAAGCCATACAAGGGAACAGTCCACAGCCTGAAAATGTACAACACTGCGGATAAAACAAAACTTTATGCCAAGGAAAAGAAGCCAGAAGAGTATACGTGACATGATTCCATTCATATGAAATTCTAAAACAGAAAGGCATAAGGGAAGCTCTAGGAGAGTGGATGCTTCCTGTCTGTAGAATCCGTGGAGCCCAGCACCCAGAAAGTCCTCAGCAAATATGTGCAGAATGAATAAATGAGTAAAGGTGATCGTTTTTCCTTCAGTGTCAAATGAGTTTTCATTTTGATTAGCAAGAAGTCCACTGACCACCAGCCTATAAGGTAGGAGGACCTTTTTCTTCTTAAACAAAGAGAACTTGGTGGCTCTCTCTGAGTTGCAATGTAAGGTGAACTGCACTGGAGCCTATTCTCCTGATCCCACAATGGTGCCATTCATTGCTCACAGAGGGCCGGGACCCCTTGCTGGGAACTATTCTCTCAAGAGTTTTAAAGCCATGCCAGAAAAGCATTCACATCCCTTTTTTTTTTTTAAAGTAACTTTTTTTTTTTTAAGATTTTATTTATTTATTTGTCAGAGAGAGACACAGCGAGAGAGGGAACACAAGCAGGGGGAGTGGGAGAGGGAGAAGCAGGCTTCCTGTGGAGCAGGGAGCCCGATGCGGGGCTCGATCCCAGGACCCTGGGATCATGACCTGAGCCGAAGGCAGACACTTAACGACTGAGCCACCCAGGCACCCCTCACATCCCATTTTTTAATCGGAAATGGTTTTACCTGCCTGAAGAATCCTATAATTCACAGCCTCAAATCTGGAACTATTGCTCATTTCCAAAATCCCACTGCACCCCAACAATATAACTATTATCCACAACTGAAGAATTCTTTCATTCCCCAAATTAGTAGTATCGATCCACAAAGTGAGAGAGGGACATGATCAAAGTAGCACAATTAAGAGTTTTCTACCGCCTTCCCCGACAATGAACACCCATTTTGACAATCATCCACAAATGAGACTGCCTTTGTGGAAGTCCAGGAATTGAGCAGAGGAGTTCCAAAACACCGCTGGTGCAAAGTAATCCAAAATTAGATGCACTGAAGAAGCCAGTCAGTAAGGACTGGAGGAGGTGACTCCTCCTTCAAATGCAAAGCCAACCAACACATGACTTCAAGAAACATGAGAAATCAAGGAAATAGGACACCACCAAAGGAGCAAAATAATTTTCCAGAAACTGACCCCTGAGAAATAGAAACCTGCAATGTGTCAGATAAAGAATTCAAAACTGCTGTCTCAAGGAAGCTCAGTAAGCTACAAGAGTATACACAAAGACAGTTCAACAACATCAGGAAAACAACACGTGAACAAAAGAGATAGAAATCATAAAAAAGAACCAAACAGAAATTCTGGAGCTGAAGGATGCCATGAATGAAATTAAAAATGCAACAGACAGCATCAACATCAGACTCAATCACGCAGAAGAAAGAATCTGCGAAGTAGAAGACAAGTCATTTGAAATTATCGGCAGAGAAAAAAGAGAAAAGAACAAAGATGAAGAAAGCCTACATGAACTATGGGTTATCTTGAAAAGAAACATCTATGCGTTATTGGGGTCCCAGAAGAAGGAAGAGAGGGAGAAAGGGGCAGCAGGCTTATTTAGAAAAATAATGGCTGAGAACTTCCCACACCTGGGGAGAGATCTGGACATCCAAGGTCATTAACCTCATAGGTCCAACTACTCACCAACCACTCTCTTGGTACTCACAGACATCACTGAATCGTCCAGAACCATTGTCCACTGGCCTGGGCACCTCTGGTCTGAGAACCTCTGGCCTGAGCTTGGCTGGCCAGAGCTGCTCAGGCCCCAGCACCACTGGAGCGAGTTTTCTCGGAGTCGACTTTAATGGACCCGTCTTCTCTCTGAGATCCTCTGGTGTGAGGCCCATTGGTCCAAGCACCACAGGCATGAGGTTCAGGGGTCTGACGGCCTCTGGATTCTGCTTTTCTTCTTGCCGACTCATTCTCAGGAATGAAGCCAGCACATCCTGGCCTGTGTCCTCTAAGCAGGAGATGAACAAAGGAAGGGCCTGACTCCCTCGGGTCTCTAGATCTATGACCAGCTGCCTGGCCTGATCGCTCCGAGACCCCGAGCCTGCATGCTGTTTGGAAAGAAAGACATGGCAGTGTTACCCACACAATGTCCTGTGACTCTCATTTTGTCCCCCCCATTTCCCATCTAGCCTAAGTCTAAACAATCGGTCACGTGGGCAAAATTTGAGCCTGCAGTTACACTGAGTGTGTGCCCCTTGCCAGCCTTCATTTATCTATTTTTTTTAAAGATTTTATTTATTTATTTGAGAGACAGAGAGCACAAGCAGGGGGAGCAGCAGGCAGGGGGAGAGGGAGAAGCAGGCTCCCCGCCGAGCAGGGAACCCGATGCGGGGCTCTATCCCAGGACCCTGGGATCACAAGCTGAGCCGAAGGCAGACGCCTAACCGACTGAGCCACCCAGGCGCCCTGCTTATCTATTCATTATTTTGGAGGCATCTCCTATGAGCCCAGCATTGCTAAGTGCTGAAAATACCGCAGCGAACATTATTAGTCCTCAAGAAGCAGACATCTAGTGAGGGTTGCAAACAGACAAATCAACAGTGACACACCAAAGACAGAAGTGTCAGGTGGGAAAGTACATGGGCCTAGGAGGGTCCAGGGTAATCCAAGTCAGCCTTGGGAAGCCAGGGAGGCCTCCAGGAGGGGATGTCTTTACTGAGACCCCAGGGACATTAGGAAGTGAAGAGTGAATTCAGAGAAATGAGAAATGTAAGCTGGAATGGGAAACAGTCATGAGGGACGAGGCCTTTGGGTGGTCATGCCAAGAAAGCTGTGAGCAGCTACTGAGGAGTTTTAGGAAAGTGACAGAGTCAGATCTGCCTTTTAGAAAAATCATCCTAGGGGCAGGGTGGACAACAGAAGGGAGTGAGCCACAGCCAGATCAGGTGGTGGCAAAGACAGTGCAGCAGGAATGGAGAAGTGAGTGAACACACCAGAAAAATCAAGAAGGAGAATGCACAGGATTTGGGCACTCATCAGGTGGACTGTAAAGTGCAGGAATGGTTGAGGTTAACAGGTGTCAGGATGGTGGGGCTGGTCACTGACACAGGGAAAAGGAAGAAACTGTTTATCTGCTCATCCTTTCAGACCCAGCTCTGGCCAAGTTCCTCAGGATCCACAGGGATAAGACACCACCCTGGCCTCAAATATCCTATAGCAGCACTGTCCAAGGGAACTTTCTACGATGATGGAAATATTCTTCACCTGCGCTGACCAAGATGGCAGGCATTAACCAACATGGCTACTGAGCACTGGGGTCCTACAACTGAGGAACCGAATTTTCTATTTTGTTTAATATTAATTACTCCAGATTTACACTTAAATAGCCACATGTGGCTAATGCTACTGTACTGAACAGCACAGACCTATAATGTCACTGAAAAGACCTCACTAACAAAACAACTAGCTACGGGCCTTTCTCTCAACATTTATGGAACACTCACAGTAAGACAGACACTGTGTTAAATGCATCATTTCATCTAGTCCCCCTCAACAACCTTAAGGGGTTAAATTACAATTATCCCCACTTTACAGATGAGGGAAACTGAGCCCCAGAAAGGCACTACAACTTGCTAATATGTAACAAAGCCAGGATGAGGACCCAGATCCATGTGGCTCAGCCAAACCAGGTGTGGCAAAATGGCGGCCTTGTCGTTCGTGCGACGTTCTTTTAAAATCTGAATTTGTTGCTAACATTTAAAATCAGGGAATTTAACATCAAAATCAGGACTTTCAGCTTCTCTTTAAAAATCTGGCAACACAGGGCCAGCATTCCGGAATGACCATATGAGCTGGAGCTGGGGGGCTGCCCACCGCAGCGCCCACCCATTGGGCCTCTGTGGGCATTTGAATTTGTATCTGAAGGCAAGGATATGGCCTCAAACAATTTCCACTCCTCAGTACAGGCCACAGAGCAGATGCTCATGAGACTTTTTATTATTATTATTCATTGGTAATTTTTCATTATGACCCTTATCCTATTAAAGACTTCTTCACTAGGTCAGGCCAAGCTCCTGGATGATGGAGAAAACGGACACTCGGTCTGCAAGCAGTCCCCAGGGCAGTGGCCAGAGGCCTCCTGAAAGCCAAACACACCTCCTGGTAGGAAATACCTCCTAGACCCCTCCTAACCTCAGTGGCCTGTGGTGAGAGCCAAGTAAGACATGAAACTGCTTTTAAAGAGAACCTCACATGTTTATTTTCTCCATTACCTGCATCAGGCCCCTCATCTCCAAAACCCCTTAGGAAAACATAAACTTAGCACAGGAGGGGCTGGACAAAGTGGGCAGGGCACAGCCAGCTAGGCCCGAACTCCGTGCCTGACCTTTCAGTCTCACATCCATTAGCTCATTTGGTTCTCACGCTACTACTGTTGTCCCCAATTCACAGTCCAGGAAACTAAGGCTCAAAGACGATCAGTGACTTAGCGGGGGACACAGAGCCAGGCGGTGTGACCCACCCCCTCCAGCTGAGTGCCCTGAACCTCCCACGCCAGAAGGCCGGACACAGGCCTAGTTCCCGGGCAGAAACAGCGCTGCAGCAGCCAACAGTGCATGCTTGTGGTGCAGGGCGTGGAATCGCTCTAGCCCACCCTGGAAGAGGCGTTCGGGATCGCACGGTTCCGCTGGACGATCTAGCGGGCTCAACGCCGTGAGGGAAAAGGGGGTTCCCACACGATGGTTCCCCAAAGGGGATGGGTACGGGGGGCACAGACCAGGAGTGGAGAGCGGGAGCTCGGCCTTTAAGTCATGCTGTGGCTTCAGAAACCCTCTCCGCGCGGCCTCGCTGACCCCAGCTGGGACGTGAAGTCTGCGCGCGGCGCGGGAAACCGGGCGCACCTGAATGTCCTCGATCATGGCGGGCGTGAAGAGCTGGCGGGACAGCAGAACGTCCCAGAGCGAGGCCACCTGCAGCTCGCGGACCAGCCGCACCCGGCATCGCCGCAGGAGCTGCCGGTCAGCCTCGTCCATGGCGGCCAGACGACGGGGACCCGGGCGGCCTCGGTCGGCTTCCGGGCCTCGGCCGCGGCGCCCCGCCCGCCGCCCAGGACCCGCCTCGGGACCCGCCACCGCGTTGAGCCCCGCCCCCGCATCGCCCCTCGGCCCCCGGGTCCCGCCCCCAGGCCCCGCCACCGCACCACCTCCGCCCCCCGGCTCTGCCTCCGCGCCCCGCCCCCGGGTCACACCCCGCGTCGCCGCCCCGCCCCCAGGACACACCCCCGCGTCGCTGCTCCGCCCCCAGGGCGCACTCCGAGTCACCGCCCCTCCCCCAGAGCGCACTGCTAGTCAGCTCCGCCAATCCCTAGCCAGAAGGCACGGCCACTCGGCTTTTACAAAAACTCGGAGGCGGTCACACTGCTGGTAAGAGGGACACCCATGCCATGGTCTGTCCCGCCCCATTCAAGCCCCTCCCGGCTATGGTGTCCTCTAGCCGCCTCCCCGCCGGTAATAAAACCGTAATTCTCTTGCCCCCGCCCCGTGCCCAGATGTCGTCGTTTACTGTTCCGAACTCTCCTGTCTCACCCAACCAAGCCCACATTTCACGGTCTTAAATCCCCCTCTTCCCCCCCCCCCCCCCTAGCACCCCCTACAGGGAAAAAAAAAAAAAAAAACTGGCAGAAATCTAATCTTCTGAACTCCCAATTTGTACAGCTCACTTCCACATTTCAAAAATAATTGCTCCTGTTTATTGAGCATTTGCTAAGCCTCAGCCATTGCGCTGGTCGCTTTACATTGCGTTATCTCACTTGTCCTTGACTACAATCCTACCAAAGGAATACCAAAAAGTGTTCTTTTCCCCCATCTTGTAGATGGGGCTCAAGGAAGTGGTCTCCGTTCAAGGTCCCAGAGGTAGTAAGTGGCACAAGGCAGCCAAAATTTAAACCGGAACCTGACTCAAGTCCACCTTAGAATCCATTCTCCTGAGCATCAAAACCTCAGCCCCATTCATTCATTTATTCCACAAATATTTATTAAGATCCTGTCTGTGCTGAGGTCCGAGAAGATCCAGGTGAACAAAACAGAAGGCCCTGCCCTTAGAAGCTTACATTCCAGTGGGAGGAGACAGACGATGAACAATATAAAGAAATAAAGGATACAGTGTGTTGGTGATAAATGCAAAGGAAAATTTTTTTAAATAATAAAAACAGAGCGGGGGGGATATGAAATCTCTTTCTTTATATCCCCAAGGAACCTGTATCATTGGCTCAATGAAAGTTTACCTCATTCACCTGTGACTTTCCCCCTCCCTCCCCGCCACACACACGCATCCCTTTCCCGTGCTGAGGGCAGTCCCTGGCACATTCTATGGCGGAGCTCGCTCTGGTAAATAAGTTTAGGAGTCCTGGATTCTCTAGGCCTTGGGCAAGTCCCTGCCCCTCTCTGGGCCTCAGTCTCCCCATCGGTATAAGGAACAGTCGGACTAGAAAGGCTCCCTAAGGTCCCGTCCAACTCCGACGCTCTAGGATTCTATGAATAGGGTTAAAGAAAACAGGGACCAGCGATTGCTTCCCCACCCTAGCAACTGTTACTAGACGAGGGCCATCTCCTGGTCCGAGTGGAAACTCCTCCCTGAATCGCGAATGTCTTTGGGGCATCCCATCATGCATCGCGACTTTGCCTCTCTAGGAGGCACGTTTTGGCCTCTTTGGTCACGATCATCCCTTTGGATCCAGCCAAAGAGCGCGCCTCGTTCCTATGGCAACCGCGCCAGGTCCACGCGCAGACGGCAGGTAGCAAGGGTCAAAACAGATTCGCAAAGTAGAAGTCCTCGACCCGTTCAGTCCGCGCCTTCGGTGAGCCGAGCCTTTAAGTGTCACGTGACCCCTCCCGTTCGTCCCCGCCCCTCTCCCCTCCCGAGGTCCAGGCTAGCGCTGGTGCGGAGCGGAGGCTCCCGGCCCGGCGGACTAACTGGAGCACGGACGCTGCAGCCGGTTGGGCCGGTGCCCTTTCCCGGTAACTCCTTCCCGGCGTGACGCGCGGAGCCGCGGACGCGGCGGGGCCGGGCAGGCTCGGGGATCTCCCGTCAGTTCCTCCTCGTTCTCGGTTCCCCCGGGCCCGGGGAAAACCGGGAGCCGGCAGGGCCCGGCCCAGGGCTCTCGGTGGGCGGCGGGGAAGGCGGCCGTCTCTTGGAGGGTTGCGACCTCCGGCGGGAGCTCAGACCTGGAGCGTGCCTCCTGGAGCCGCTGCTCTGACCAGGGGATACTGCCCGCGGGCGGTAGCCTACCTGTTGGGCAGGTGGTTTCCTGCCCCGAGGCCGGCACAGTCGAGCTCGAGACTGCCAGCCAAAGAACTTCACAGCCCCCCCGCCTCTTGGGCTGCTCACTGGAGGCGACTGACACGGTGGAATAAGGCAGCGATTGCACTGCGTGATAGAAAAAATAATAAGTATCACTTTCTGACTGTTGACCCTATGTTCAGTAAATCCTTTACATACATTTAACTTCCTTGCTGATCCTTTCAAGGTGGTATTATTCACCTCCATTTATGAATGACACTGAGGCTTAGCAAGTTTAAGTTAACTTGCCCAAGGTCGTAAAGTGGTGGAGGACAGATCCCAATATGACTCTGTTTCCAGAGCCTGTGTGCTTAACCAGTAGCTACCTCACCTTCCCGAGTTTTAGCGCTCTGTACGTGTTTTATAGGGCAGAATAGGTTATAGGTTGCCTTAACAAGGAAGAAACTGAATTGTTTTAGGATTTTTGTTCAGCATGCATGCAGTCCTAAAAATTGGAAATCAAATGAGTCAATTTCGTGAGCACTCCCACGCACTATTTAGACTTCCGCTTGTCAAAATCCACCGCTGTTACAGCTTTGCCTTCCTTAAGTAAGGTGTCGCATTAGACACTTGAACCTTAAAACTTTAGTAATTCATGAAAAGTCAAGATAAATATGACCCTTGAAAATTCACCGTATGTTAGCACAAAGGTCATAATTCTGTACTGTAAATGTCCGTGCAATACAGCACTACCTTGTTCATTAACCAACCAGGATTATTTCTGAACCCACAGTGAATTCAGTTACTGCACTCACCAGACATGGATCTTTAACATTTGAAGACCCTGCCTGGTCCACAGCCTTTGCCATTAATCTCCCTTCACGTGGAAAACTAAATTTTTTCTCCCTAGTTTTTCCTCATCTTTGGTCTCCATTTATAATAACCATATTGCTCATGGTTAAAGAGCATCGTCCCTATTTTCTTGGTCCAGTGGGTGTGGTGAGAATAGAATTGGGGTGCACAATGTCATAACCGTTTTTGTTTTTTGTTTTTTTAGAGTATATCACTTTCCTACTTGTACTTATTTAACCCCAAGAATGTCACAGCTATTGAATTTCATAGTTTTGCACCTGGCAAATCTTACGATCTCATGAATTTATTTAGCCTGTACTCAGTGAAGTGTTCTTAAGCCACGTATTTTTAAATTTAAAGTATTATTGTCAGAATAAGTAAAACAGTGTATTTAAGATGTAGTTGCCTTGATTTTCCTATGTATGTTTTCCCACATTTGCTTATTATTTCTTCATCTCATTCATTTTCAGTCATTTCTAGAGCTTTTCTAATCCAAGGAGTCTGGAAAGTTGCTGTTAATTCTTACTGCTCATCTTTTCATCTATAATAGTTCTTATGTATGATATATTCAAAAATAGTAGCAAGATTGTTGATTTTAAAAGACCTGGTCAAACAGATTGACACTTTTCCTGCCAAATAGAGTTTGTTTGTTTTATTTTTCATCTATATATCTTATCCCTTTATCTAAAAAGCAAGACTGTCCAGGTTTCTACCACTGAAACTTACTGCCTCTTCGATCATTTCAGCTCTGGAAAGGAAGAGAAATGGAAGTGAAAAAGTTGAGCATTTCCTGGCAGTTCTTGATAGTTCTGGTTCTGATCCTGCAAATTCTGTCTGCGTTGGATTTTGACCCATACAGAGTCCTAGGGGTCAGCCGAACAGCCAGTCAGGCTGATATTAAAAAGGCTTATAAGAAGCTCGCCCGGGAATGGTAGGTGAAACAAAGAAATAGCAGTTTAATATAAGCTAAGCAGTTTTAGTAGGGGAATGAAGCCTAAATTATGGTTAGCTTTTATTTATCTCTGTTTCTATAAATATATGTATCTGTCTAAAATATTTTATTGGGGAGAACTAATGTTCATGTTATTCTTTAATTTTTAGTGATGAGATCCAAAGCCTGTGTTGCTATGAAACCCACTTTTGAGAATTCTTTGGCCTAAAGGATTACCCTAGATGCTGCTAGCGTATTTAATGTTAAAGTCAAAGGGAGCTTTAGTTTTAAAATACATATGTAAATAATCAACCATGGATCAGCTAACCATCCCCATGATGTGTTATTCATAAAGTAACTCTTTATGAGTGTCATTGCTGAAGGGAACACCCTCCAATCCTGTTTTCTAAATTATTAATATTAAGCTTTCAAGAAAATTTAGAGTAAGAGCTTTTTGCCCTCAATTTTACAATATTCGGGAACTGAGTACATTACTCTTAAAAATCATCCTATAGAAAAATCATGATTTTACCTAGATAGGTTTTGTATTTGCTAAAGAGTATACAAGTGTTTGTGAATTAGCAGGATAGCAATGAATTTAAAACTTACGGACAGACATCATCAGTTTTTTCCCCCAATGCTTTGGACATGCCAAAGAAGTAGAAGTATCTGGATCATATAGCTGGAGGGGAGCAGCAGGAGGGGAAAGGATGGGAAGGGCACAGGTGACTAGAAGCTGGGGGAGCCAGTCATAGATAATAAAAGCAGGTTTGGGATGAGACCGATCGTTGTGCACCTACTGCGTGCCAGGCTCCAGGTTCTATGCTTTTTATCTTATTTACATCTTATAATTACCCTATGAGGGAGATATGCTGTCCCTCTTTTACTTGTGGGGAAACCTAGGCTCACTGTTACTAAGTATTACTTCTGGGCTCCGTAGCTTGACCTTCTGTGCCAATAGGTAGTTTATTGCTTTTTTTTACTTTCTAATCACGTACACGTCTGAGCAGACGTAAGGGTGAGTGGGTTAGTGTTGGGGCGGGCAGGAAGCTAGGCGGAAGCAAAGCTTCCCCATGCAGATGACATTGCAGGCTGTGCATGACTCTGCCTGGCACCATTATTCTTCAGTGAAGGACGTAACTTAGTTTTAAGCTGGTTGCGATAAAGGTAAAATATAGTTTAAAATACAATGTTTTGAATACATAAATATTTTAAACCAAACTCCAATCACAGAGAATCCAGAATTCGATACTAAAAACACAATCTGATTATGTGTGGCCCCTTTCCAGGGATTCTCTTTACAGCAAAATTGTTTCAAACTCTTGCCTCTTTATATTCAAAGCAAAATACATAAATCTGCAATAAATCCATAAGGTAGCAACATTCTTTCGGACAGGGTACTGGCCTTTGGCAACATTTTAAAAGCAGAAATCGCTTGAGTATGTGGGATTTATTAAAATGTACAGCTTTGTCTTTTCTGTCTTCCAGAGCTGAAAAGGGTGTTATGCTATTAATTAAATGAGTCATATGCTTCTCTTCCTTAATTAGATTCTCTCTAGGAGTCATTCATCACCTTAGAAATATAGAGAGTATCATCTAGGGAAAGTCTAAAATTTTACTTCACCTTTGTATTTTCACTGTGTTATTCCTTGTCGCCGTTTTGGCTATGGCAGGGTTTTATCCCTAAAATCGTTGGTTTCACTTCATGATGGCTTCATATGCACTGAAAATAGCCAGTTTGACTTTTTGGAATGAACAGCAGCCGGGGGAAGTGGTTAATCATTGAATTGGGTTTGTAACTCTCCTCTGCTAGGTTTTACTACTAAGTAATGTTTCTTAAGCTTCTCAAGAGCTTTCCCCTTCTTTGGTGAAACCATTTCAAGTGACTTTTTTCTCTCAGGAAAGCTATGTTTCTCTCCTAATAATTAAGTTTTAACATAGGCGCCTTTCTGTTGTCATCTACATTGGCAAAATAAACACCCTCACACCCCAAGAAAGAGGCGTCCTAAAACTTGATCGGAAACAAATGAGTATAACATGGTCAGTCACTGGAACAGTAAAACGATTTGTCTATGACTTTTCTGTATTACTTTTTCTACAGCCAGTAGATACCAAGTACAGTATTTTCTTCATTTCCAGGTTTAAAGGACGTGTATCATATTGCGGTCGGTGACATGTTTCCTACACACTGAAAATAGTATTGGGCAGTTCTTTCCTAGAGCTGGATTTATCCTTTTTTCTACACGTTTGCCACCTTGTGGTAGTGTCCTGCAATTAGGAAAATATCCCTTATAACCTGAAACTGTCTTGTGGTTTCCCCCTGTTCTCTGGCCTTGGTTTTGTCTGCGTCAGGATCTGTGGTTCTAACCCAGCCACCCTCACAGCCCTCTCCTTGGTTTGGTCTCCTCAAAAGCCCCTTCCAATCCTTCTTCCCCTACCACATTCTGTATGTTAAATCTTCATTTGTGTGAATGCATCATTTCTCTCTTTTCAGCCTTTAGCCTAAGTCTGAATATTTAAAACACTTTTTTTTTTTTTTGTCATCCAGAAACATGCTTTGGAACCACCATCTTGTTTCCTTAAATCATACTATTTTCATTATACCCAGCTGACATTTTTTTTTTCTCACCAATATCCATAATGAGAACTAAACAGTTAAGGGAGGAATGATGTCTAAATTCAACAGCCAGCCATTTTCAGTTTATTTTTAGAGAAATCAGAATATGTGGTATAATTCATTCAAACATGTTCCTGCCAGAATAAGCTGATCAAGTCATAAATTTTCTTTATTCCAATGTACTTGGTGCTGTTTTTAGTAGTCATTTGCTTCCAGGTGGATTGTTTCTCTTTCCTGAACCTTTGCTAGAGGAAATTTACTAAAAGTTAGCAGAAGTGGTTACATAAAGAATAGGCTCTGTAATAGAGTCTCTTAACAAAAAGAACGTTGAAAAATCAGTTGGTATAAAACACTGATTTAGGTCTTGGGGGGATCCTAAGGAAGTAAAACCTAGCCCCTACTTTCCAGGACTTTAAAAATCTCCAAAGCGGAAATTGGCATAAACACAGGCAGATTACAGAATAATGTATGACCGCAAATGGATATAGTTACTTGTCAGCTGTATAAAATAGCAAACATTAGTTCTAACAGAAGTTTAAATCACTGCATAAACTGTAGATTTTTCTCACCTCTTAAAACATGGGGCCTGGAAATCATTATCCATTTATAGGTAAAAGGCCACCTTAGGCAAAAAGGGACAAGCAGAGCAATAATGAAACTGAAATGTTCTCATTTGAACATCAGCAGCCAAATGCTATTTGGAACATGGTTGACACTAAATGAATTCACGCCGTATCGGAAAGCTATTTCCTGTGTCTACCTGAGTTGTCAGAAGAAATCCCTTCCTTGATAACATTCTAACGTTGGGATGAGTTGCTGCCATCCTGGGAAGAGAAGTGGGTTCTTAGGGCTCAGTGTCGTTAGCCTGGAACCAGCTTCAGCAGTGTTTAGGAACCAGGTAAAGACATGCCTACAGCACACCCTTCCTCAGTGGGATGCTGCCGAACTCCCTGGCGCTTTGAAAATGTGCCCCGCTGAAGTGCTTTGGGTAGAAACACCTGTTTCAAAGTTTCACTTAATTATTATGGTCACGTGAAGCAAGTGATTGCTTCTGCCATTTATTTTTAAGAAACCGTCCTAACAGAATGGCCTTCCATTTGCCTCTGATGTAGTGAACTGTGTGTACAAGATGTTAATTGTGTGTAAAACATTAAATCCACGCTCACTGCCTGCCCGTTTGTGTTTCAGGCATCCTGACAAAAACAGAGATCCTGGAGCAGAAGACAAGTTCATCCAAATTAGCAAGGCTTATGAGGTATCATGTCAAACTTGTGATGCATCCATTAGCTCTGATAAAATATTTTTTTAAGTGGCCAGTTTTGTAAAGACCTCTCAGAAAGGGCACACTCCCAATGCCCTTGACCCAGTTTCTAGATGATGGTAGAGAAAGCATATTTAGCCACATCCAATATGTTGAAATTGGTGCCTGAATACTTCAGCCCTTAAAAAACAAAACAAAACAAAACAAAAAAACTGGCCTATTTTAAAGGCTTTAATTGGAATTATAGAATTCTCAGAATTCCTAAATGTAGGTCTCTATTTCCTTTGTAGGAACTTTTATCACATGCTCACCTCAGCAGCATATATACTAGAGCTTCTGTTAAAGAAAGACTGGTGTGCCTGTATTTATTAAAGTTGCACAAGGTTACAGGTACATGTAAACACAAGATTTTCAACAATTTTCCAACAGGTCAGCTTAAGTAGCTTGGTCTAGAATGTGCGCAAAAGATAAGTCCGTGGCTTCCTGATTTGTGTATGGTAATGCTCTTCGAGAGACAGCGCTTGGCTCATAGAATGGCACATCATCCTAAAACAGCTTCTCGAAGTGTAGACTTCAGAGTTATTTCTGAGTAAAAACAAAGCTAACGTACAAGACACTGAACTCAGTTCTGTGGCGACTTTTTGGTGTCCGCAGCTTTTCCTATCTCGGTTTGAGTTATTCCAACTTAAGTGGCATGACCTAGGCCATTTTTTTGTGGTCAACATTATGTTAAGTTTTATTTGTTTTACTGATGTGTCGAGTACTCTGAGAACTCAAAATCTCTAAAGCCAAGATGAACGCGAATATCTGAAGGACTAAAGTCTTTCGGTCTTGAAATACTGAACGTTTCTATTGAGAGAGGAGTATCCTGGCATGTTGGAGACTGCATGCGGAATGTCGAGCTGTGCTATAGCTTTAAACATTTCTTTTCTTCCTGTGTCTTCCATGCTGCTCACAGGATAGTCCTTGGGGTAAAACTTTTTCCATTTCACAGATTTCCTATTGTTGTCTTTCCTTATAGATTCTTTCCAATGAAGAAAAGAGGTCCAATTACGATCACTATGGAGATGCCGGAGAGAACCAGGGCTACCAGAAGCAGCCGCAACAGCGGGAATATCGCTTCCGGCATTTCCATGAGAATTTTTACTTTGATGAATCCTTTTTTCACTTCCCTTTTAATTCGGAGCGGCGGGACTCCATTGATGAGAAGTATTTATTGCACTTCTCGCACTACGTGAATGAAGTGGTTCCAGATAGCTTCAAGAAACCCTACCTCATCAAGATCACCTCAGATTGGTGCTTTAGCTGTATCCACATCGAGCCTGTTTGGAAAGAGGTAGTTCAAGAACTGGAAGGATTGGGTAAGATCATTTTATTTGCTAGAAGGTGTCTTTATAGAAGAAGGTAGCTTTTGTATCTTGAATTTTATGGGCTCCTGGGGAGAAGGGACAGTGAGATTTCTCTTCACAAGTTCATGGTGACTGGGGTTTTTCCAGGGACACATTTTCGGAAGAAGAAATGTGTCAGCCATTCTCATTTTGCACTACGAATTTGAAGCCTTACATGTATAGTTTCCTAACATCTAGTTGGGGGCCTAATACATAGGGGAAGTTTAAAAATGATTGGTTGAACAAAGCAGCCCTCAGGCATCAATTTTGTTGCTGGTGGGATCTGCAGATTGTTCTCATCAGTATGATTGAATTTGCTAGAGCTGCCGTGACAAAATACCACAAAACAACAGAAATGTATTTTCTCACATTTCTCAAGGTTAGAAGTCCAAGATCAAGGTGTGGGCATGTTTGTTCTTTTTTTCTGAGGCCTCACTCCTTGGCTTGCGGATGGCCGCCTTCTCCCTGCATGTCCACATGGTTGTGTCTCCATGTGCATGTTTCTGGTATCTCTCTCTCTCTTTCTGTGTCCTAATCTCTTTACAAGGACACCAGGCATATTGGATTAGGGCCCACCCTAACGACCTCATTTTAACTTAATTACTTCCTTAAAGGCCCTGTCTCTAAATACAGTCACATACTGAAGTACTGGGGGTGAGGACTTCAGCTCTGTCCCTAACACTCATGGTCATGGGTTACCACTCTGGATCACAGATTAGCCCTTCCTGTGTTCATGGTTACCACTTAGTGCCAGGAAAATGCCAGCAATCCAGACAGGGTATTTATTTTAATGACTGAAAAGTTGGAATTACTGAATTGTGTGTGTGTGTGTGTGTGTGTGTATGTGTTGTGTTTTATAGGTATTAGCAGACCTATTCTTGAGTAACTAAAAAAGGCCAAACTCAATCATAGGGGCCAAGAGCCTGGGTGTCTTTGGAGAGAACAGACCAGTGAAAACCATTAGTTTGTTTATCCTAAAACAGAAATTTTCAGCTTGTGGTTCAGAAGCACTGCAGTGTGCCAAAATGCTTTCGTGAGACTGAGTAAAGAAGTTCTTGGAAGAAGATGAGGAAATAAGTTTAGCACAGTGTCAAACATGTGGTGGGCAGTCAGCAGATGCTTGCTGGTGGTGCATAATGAGTGAACGAGAGGGTGAGATCAGCTGGAAGCCCCTGGGTTGAACAGCTTCTTAGTCAAAAAGTGTAATTGCATCTTATACCCCACTAGGTGGTATACTGAAACCTATTTAACCTCCTTCGTCTAGGAGCCGACATTCAGACCCAATAGCAGAACATAAATGTTAAACCACCGCGTAAGTTAGGAAGGCAATGCGTTTACACCAAAGTCAGATTAGGGCCAACATTCTATTTTAAACATGCCAGGTGAACAACGTGAAGGAGCGAAGCACGGTGGTTACCTGTGTCCCATCCCTGGGCTTGGGAGTCATAGGCCAGTGTTCAGTGTATGTGCTGCTCCCATGAGCACCAGGCAGACCAGTGTTCAGATCTGAGCTCTGTCATTTACTGTCTTTGTGTCCTTGGACAAATTACTTAATACACATTTCTCCATCTCTAAAATGGGTGTAATAATGTCAAACCAACAGGATTAATACGAAGATTAAATGAGAAAAATATCTATTAAGTTTCTAGTATATGTTAAGCACAAACGTAAAATGAGCCCTAGGGAATTTCTAATGAACTAGGTTTTCTGGTTTACCAAAGTAAAAATTTTTAAAACACCTATTTTATAAATTTTTAAAAATCAGTCTCAAATACATGAGTCTCCTTTCTTGGACTGACTGGCTACCAGGCACCGACTTTTGACTTACGTTCAGCTAAGTCTCACAAGGTAATTAGAAGTTGGGTGGGCAGGAAACCAAGGAGGAACATTACAGGCAGAGGGAACAGGGCAGCCAGAGACACAGAGAGCATCCAGGGGAGAGGGGGTCGCAGGGTGTGACTCTGGTGTAGCTGAGGGGGAGCAAGCAGGAAGAGCACACTGGGACCAGGTAGTAAGGAGCCTTAAAGTCCAGGCTCAAGAAGCTGGACTTTATTTTACAGTGCGTAATAAAGCCAAGAGAAAATTGTCACGTAGAGGCATGATTTAATCATATCTACACTTTAGAAAGCTGTTAGAGACGCTTGAAGGACAGATTGAAGAAGGTCAGAAGAGTGGCAGGGAGGTCACCAGCCCTGGCAAGACAGCAGCCACTGGCCCAGACTAGGACAGAAGGAAGAGAGAGGTGGACAAGTGTAAGATATTTGAGAGGTAGGATCGTGGAAGTCTGGAGGGACCTGGCTCCTGGAGACCACCTGAATGTGAGGAATGAGGAAAAAAGGAGAGAGGGGGACAAGATTGACTCTGCATTCTGACTTGAGCCAGTGGATGGGCAGGGAACGCAGGGAAGAGCTGGATTTGAGAACTTGTTCTAAATCGTAACTACGTTTGGACGTACTGCACATGATGACATGAAAATAGTAACACTAGCTTGTATTTATGGAGAATTTACCATACGCCTAGCACAATTGTGTCAACGCATATGAAACAACAGCCATTCAAGGCAGGTGCTGCTGTCATCCTTTTTTACAGACACGTAGCTCATTTTGGGAACCTCGTCAAGGTCCCACCGTTGGCGTTCGGCAAAGCTGGGATTTGAACCGCGGTAGTCTGGCCCTAAGTCCGTGCATCGCACACCATGCCGTATCGCCTTTTAATGTCCTTAAATCTTTGATGATGGAAGATCTTGCTATTCTTTTGGGTTGTCATGCTGTTTGATTATAGTAAGTCAGGACTCAAGTGACAAGGATGTAAGAAGCTGAATTTAGATCCATAGAAGTGACATTTACTGAGGGTTCAGTCCATTCCCCCACTGCACCCCCGAAGTTCCCTGGAAGGCTGGTTTTGACCAAATGTATTAGATTAGTTTGGTTTATAAACCATTTTCCTCTTTGGAACATTTGGATTAGTTGAAGATTCCCGACAGTCAAGGTCCACTTGGTTACAGTTGGGTGGCAGCACGATGAGGTCTTTACGGCGTCCACGGCCATTTCCCTGCCCAGTGAGGCGTCCACGGCCATTTCCCTGTCCC
>NW_022589705.1:89770024-89877154 GCF_004348235.1 Phoca vitulina | reverse complement strand
GTCCCGGTGAGGCGTCCGTGGCCATTTCCCTGCCCAGTGAGGCGTCCACGGCCATTTCCCTGTCCCTGTGAGGCAGCGCTCCCCTTCAAGGCAGGTGCTGCCAAAAATGTTTCTTTTTTTTTTTAACATTTATTCCAGAGATAGAGAGGGCACGAGCAGGGGGAGTGGCAGAGGGAGAAGCAGACTCCCCACTGAGCAGGGAGCCCGATGCCGGACTCGATCCCAGGACCCCAGGATCATGACCTGAGCCGAAGGCAGACAGACGCTTAACCATCTGAGCCACCCAGGGCACCCCCTGCCAAAAATGTTTCTATTCTGAGTTAATAGGAAGAGCAGACTGGGGCACCTGGTGGGCTCAGTCAGTGGAGCGGGGGACTCTTGATCTCAGGGATGTGAGTTGGAGCCCCATGTTTTGTGTAGAGATTATTTAAAAATCTCTCTCAAAAAAAAAAAAAAGGAAGAGCAGACCATCTTAAAGATCAGCTGAGGGGTCTGGGGAAGCTCAGACCTTCTGTCAGAATAACGTAAAATGCCTGGATTGCCATGGATGGATGAACGAGAACAGTTCTACCCCGGGGGGACGTGCGGCTGCTGGTTAGGTGGAATCCAGAGCCATGCAGCGTGGTTACGGCTAGTGTGCAAAGGCAGCCCACGTGTGTGGCCAGCCGCCCTGGGGAGAAGGGCCAGAGTAGTAGGCGCTGTCTTCAACCTCGAGGAGCTTACTGTTGAGCTGAAGAGAAAAGATGTACCCAGAGAATACACACCTGACATTTGCAAGTACAGAATCACATTTGTAATTACAGAATAATAAGCGCTGCAGGAGTAAGCAGAGGATGAGAAAGAATTCGTGTTCTCATTTCACACTCTCTTCTTGATGAACCAAGTACTATGTTAGACATTAATGTATAAGTTGTAATAGTTTTTATTGAGCCTTTCAGTTGTTTGGCATTGTGCTAGGTGCGTTGTGAGGATTGTCTGTATCCCCAGAGCAACTCATTGAGGGAGAGACTGTTATTATCCCTGTTTTCCAGATGAGCAAACCGAGGCCCAGGAAGGGTAAGGGACTAATCAAGGTCACACTAGCCACAAGTAGAAGTGCTGGGATACAGACCCAAGAGCACAACTCTAGGGGTCACACTCAACCACCATGCTGCACGGCTTCAAAAATCAGCATGGTCCTTGCATCAGCAAACTCAGGTGGGAGACACAGGTGAATTATCACAGTGCTCTGCGTGCTCACGGGGAGGGGTACAGACAGCGACCAGGGTGTCAAGGAGGTTACATGTCTTAAAATCAAATACCATTTTAGGGCAACCCAATTTGAACAGTCCTGCAGATTATTCACCATGACTTCTCATTTATTTTTTGTAAAAGATTTATTTATTTATTTATTTATTTTAGAGAGAGAGAGCGTGAGCAGGGGGAGAGGCAGAGAGAGAGAACCTCGCGCAGACTCCTCGCTGAGCATGGAGCCTGATACGGAGCTTGATCTCACGACCCTGAGGTCATGACCTGAGCCAAAACCAAGAGTCAGGCACTTAACCGACTGAGCCACCCAGATGCCCCATGACTTCTTATTTTAAAAGAAGGAGTAATTTCTCTCTTTTAAGGAATTGTTAAGTATATAACAGTGTTACACTGTCTAGGAAAAGGGTCTACCTAGATACTGGTTTTTAAAAAATCTGCTTTAGTTTCATATCCTTGATTTTGTTCCGTTTCACATTATTTTGCATCTTTTAATTTCTTTATTGATGGGTTTGTGTTTAGTCAGATTCGACAGTGGCCTATTCCTCCAGCTGGCACTGTACATTCCTTAAGACATATGCAAAACTAAAAAAAAATAAAAATAAAATAAATAAAGACATATGCAAAACTTGTGGGGCGCCTGGGTGCCTCAGTCGTTGGGCGTCTGCCTTTGGCTCGGGTCATGATCCCAGGGTCCTGGGATCGAGCCCCACATCGGGCTCCCTGCTCCACAGGAAGCCTGCTTCTCCCTCTCCCACTCCCCCTGCTTGTGTTCCCTCTCTTGCTGTGTCTCTCTCTGTCAAATAAATAAAATCTTAAAAAAAAAAAAGATGTATGCAAAACTTGAAACAAAGATGAATGTGTCTAGAGGTGCCTGGGTGGTTCAGTTGGTTAAACATCTGCCTTCAGCTCAGGTCATGATCCTGGGGTCCTGGGATCAAGCTCCACATTGGGCTCCCTGCTCAGCGGAGAGCCTGCTTCTCCCTGTCCCTCTGCTGCTCCCCTGCTTGTGCTCTTTCTCTCTCTGTCAGATAAATAAATAAAATCTTTAAAAAAAAATGAATGTGTCTATGTTATAAAGGAGAAAAAGAATTTCCCTAAAAGGTGCAATACACATTGGTACCTCAAAATAGAGGTGCGACATGGACACATTGAGTACTGTACAGGAAGAAGACTTCTTACAACCTCAAAAAGAGAAGGAAATGTTAGTGTTTTTAATTACCCAGGATCTGCAAATTAGCCAGAAACAACCATCCATATCAAAATCAAATGTTTCTGAAAAAGGTCGCATCTGCTTTGCCTTTCTTTTATTTATTTATTTTTTTTTTTTAAAGATTTTATTTATTTATTTGAGAGAGAGAGAATGAGAGAGAGCAAGTACATGAGAGGGAGGAGGGTCAGAGGGAGAAGCAGACTCCCCGCCGAGCAGGGAGCCCGATGTGGGACTCGATCCCGGGACTCCAGGATCATGACCTGAGCCGAAGGCAGTCGCTTAACCAACTGAGCCACCCAGGCGCCCTGCTTTGCCTTTCTTTTAAATTCACTACTCCTGTGTGTTTGGATTTGGGGCATGTCCGTCTGTCCTCTAGCCAAGCTATGCTAGATCAAGATGAGAATACATGGATAGTTTTACTTGCTGTTGGCCACCTGAGCTTGCTTTATGGACCCTGAACTCTGAAGTGTAGAAAATTCAAAGGCAAAGGAGGAGACAGTGGAGACTGTGTTGTTCTCTGTGACTCGGAGACCCCAAGTCACCACCCGCCACTGGTCATTTCCCAGCCGGAGTCTCTGTGAGATATCAGCACTACCAGCTTTTCTCACTCTTCCTTCCCAGCTTGGGTGGGGAAGGGGGAGGGTTAGACCTGAGCTCTCTCTTTTTTTTTTAAGATTTTATTTATTTATTCGAGATGGGGAGAGAGAGCGCACACATGCGCAACAGTGGTGGAGAGGGAGAAGTAGATTTCATGCTGAGCACAGAGCCCGATGCGGGACTCGATCCCAGGACTCTGGGATCATGACCTGAGCCGAAGGCAGATGCTTAACTGACTTAAGCCACCCAGGCGCCCCTAGATCTGAATTCTTATTAAATATTTTCTCAGGAAGAAAAATACCACCAATTGAAACACCAAATATTTATCATTCTTTATTCTATTCTAATCCACATGCTAGTTAATATAGAAGAGAGGTAAAATTCCTCCAGAATTTGGAAGTGGGATTATGATAGTAACAATCGAAGTCCTTTGTGGAAATGATCCAAGAAAATGGCCTTTATAGATTTGGAAATGCATTTAACGAAGGTGATGTATGTAAGGACTCGAGGGTAATTTAAGTAAAAGAAACGAAGCCTAACCACTTGTATTCTGTTCTAACCAGGAAAGAAGCTGTACTGGTGGGAGGGCAGGAGAGGTGGGGGGAGGACAGCTGAGAGAGCAAGGGTTTGCCGTGTGTATACCCCTCTGCGGGAGGAGACCAGCTGCTCGAGGCAAAAATCCCACCCCCACAGACACAGTCTCGGTCTCAGGCTTCACCATGGCCTGGATGAAATAATACTGAATAATAACAGTTGTAATTAATTAGGCACTTACTGTATTCCAGGGTCGGGGTTAGGTTCTGTTTTATGTTATGTGATTTAGTCCCAACAGAACAACTTATCTCCATTTTACAAATGAGGAAACAGACCCAGAGAGGTGAAACGACGTGCCCGAAGTTACACAGCTAATGGGGAACAGAGCTGGGCTTGAATCTGGATCTGATTGTGAATACTGATTTTTAATTCATTGGTGGTTTTTTTTTTTTTAAAAAACTGAGTGCCTACTAAGTGCCAGGAACTGTTCTAGATATTAGGGATGCAGCAGTAAACAAAACAAGCAAAACTCCCTGCACTCCGGGAGCTTATGTTCTAGTGAGTACACACCACTAAGTAAATCACAGAGTCCGACAAAGGGCGCTGTAGCCTGGTAAGGCAGGGTGGGTACCAGAGAATGCCAGGACGAGGTTACAGGCTGAAACTGTGTGGACAAGGAGGGCCTGGCTGAGGAGGCAGCCCCCTGGGGGTGTGACAGTGAGCCCCAGGGATATCTGGGAGAAGAGTAGAGTGAACAAGTGCAGATCTTTTCAGTTTCCCTTTGCTCTCCAGGACTGCCTGCATCTCTCATCCCGACTGTGGGCCCACCAGCCACCTTTCTGATTACTAATTCTGGTCCCTGTGTGTCCTGAAACCTGGCAGAGAGCACCCTGAATGGCGCAGTTACTAGAAAGTTGTACTCCCTGGGATCGGATAATAAATTGGCATCTGGTCTGTGTAAGATCATTTAGGGTGAGTCAGTCTCTAAGAAGTTGATCCCTCCGGTATTCAGAACCCACGGTGGAAGAGGTCAGTCTTCCAAGGCAGGAAGGGGCCAGGCTTCGCACTCGGGCGGGCGTGGGTCCCGACCCCAGTTCCGCTGCAAGCTGCCTGTGGTGCCAGCTCAGTTGTCCTCAGCTCCCAGGCCCGGGGGACACGAAGGCAACAGCACTGACCGCTCGGGATGTTGGCGAGTATGAGCAGTGATAGTGTATGTAAAGCTCTAGCCACGCCGCCTCTCTTAGAAAGGGTTCAGGACATGGTCGTTCCACCCTTGGGCCTTTGCTATGTGGCCACTTGATGTCCCTTGGTGATACGTCTTCTGACTTTACATAAAACCGAACCTCTCATTGTATGTGCCTGCTCTGTTCTTGTTCTCTCTTCTGCTCGCACAGTTTTCACAAGCACTTGCATTTGTTGACGCTCTTCTGCAGTTATCTGGAATGCCTGCAGTGCGGTGTGATGTCGTGTACTAGACTTGGCTCTGGAACATCCAGCTTGGGTTCTGGTTCTGCAGTGCTGTCAGCTCTGCGAACTGGGATCACGTAATCTCTCTGAAGCTCGCTCTTTGTAACATGAGGGAGTAGACCATGTGATGTCCAAGTTTCCTCCTTAAACCTGCCCTTGAGATACTCCAAGGGTCATAGTCAGGTAGCCTGCAGATAGATTTGTTTCTTCTCCTTAGCAGTTTTAATGCATTAAGCTTGTGATCCCTGCCATTTACCCAGCAATTCCATTTTTGGAATTTAATTAGGAAATCACACACATACACAAAGATGTGTACACAAAGATATACAAGGGTGCCCATCACAATATTCCTTGTAATAGTGAAAGCCAAAAGCAACTTCAGTATTCAGACACTGATGGCCGGGTTTCCGCGGTTTCCGTGAGCTCCCGCTGTGTGCCACGCTCTGGTCTGGTGCTTAGGATACATCTGTCAACCGAACCAGGCTCGACAGAAAAAAGCAAAGTGTGAGATATGTTAGAAGATGGGAAGTGCTATGGAAAAAGGGAAAATGAGCAGGTTGAGGGGGATCCCATGTGTGGAGAGTATGGTTTCAAACTTGGTAGCCAGGTGGGCCTCATTGAGAAGGACTTGCAGTTGGCGAAGGAGGGACTGAGCTACACAGATGTCAGGGAGGAACACACTCCAGGCAGAAGAAACAGCCAGTGCCAGGGCCCTAAGGCGGGAACATGCCAATGGCTTTAAGGAAGAGAAGGACCCTGGGTGCTGGAGCAAGATGAATGAGGAGGAGGAGAGGGAGGTCAGCAGGGGATCCGGGGCCAAATTACAAAGGGCCTTGGTGGCCTTTGGGTAGATCGGCTTTTATTCTGAGTGAAATGGGAAGTCTTTGCAGGATTTGGGCAGAGGAGTGCCATGATCCGTTTTATGTGTTAGAGGAGACAGTGTGGTTAGTTGAGAATAGGCCACAGGGAGACCAGGAGAGACAATAACGTTAGGCGGGTGTTGCACAACCAGGGAAGAGAGATGGTGACTCAGAGGAGAATCTAAAGAAAGTGGAAACAAACAGATTCCTGGCGTATTTTGAAAACGAAACCAAGAGGACTTGCTGACAGATTGGACGTGGGGTGTGAGAGGCAAGAGGTAGGAGATGACTCCGGTCTGCTGTCCAAGTAACAGGAAGGAAGGGGCCCCGTTGGTGTCCAGGGGAGGCCTGCGTGGGATGGGCCTGGGGGAGGAGTGCAGGAGTTGGGTTTGGGAAATGTTAAGCTGGAGAAATCTGTTGGGCATCCAAGAGAAGACTAGTCCTTACTGGCTGTTAATATTTCATGTACCTCCCATCTTTAGCTGAGGAGCTGACTCTCCAGATACACTGGTTGAAGGACGGAACAAGAAAAATTGTTCAAATATTAAGTGAAATGAGTATCAGATGCTCCTATTTTGTTTTATATATAGGATATGTGTCTACACACGTGTTTGTGTAAGAAAAGGTACAGATAGATACCAAAATATTAACAGTAGTTATATGGGATTTGACTTCTGAGTGATTTCAACTTAATTTCTTTCTCCTTTTGAGAATGTGTACTTTCTAATATCTATCTCTACCAAGTAATTTGTATAAAAGGGAGAATTGTTCTGAAGAGTGAGAAGACTGACTTCTATCGATAAATCATAGTTATTTTTCCAATGATTGCCGAGTTGTTGAACCTTTGGACTTTTTACAGGTGTTTTTCCTTGTGAATAGAGGCACTATGAGCAGATCGCTTTCTTTTTTTTTTTTTTTTTCTTAAAGATTTTATTTATTTATTTGGCAGAGAGAGACACAGTGAGAGAGGGAACACAAGCAAGGGGAGTGGGAGAGGGAGAAGCAGGCTTCCTGCTGAGCAGAGAACCCGTGCAGGGTTCGATCCCAGGACCCTGGGATCATGACCTGAGCCGAAGGCAGATGCTTAACGACTGAGCCACCCAGGTGCCCCAGCAGATTGCTTTCTTTTCTTGTGAAGTATGTTCTCACGATCTCCCAAAATTCGAAATAATGGGGACTAAAAGATACAAAGATTTGTAGCTCTTAAATATTGCCAATTATTCTGGAATAATAAAACTGAACCGATTTAGAATATCAGCAATGGAAAAAAAATGCCCATCAGCCTATTAGGAAAGATATCCTCCCCTCCTAGGTCAGGATTTCAATTGCACACCAAAAAATCACTTACAGCATTTCTTCATCTACCATGGGGCATAAAAAGGCCTCATGTAGGTCTTCCATACTTTGCAGGTGTAGGAATTGGCGTGGTCCATGCTGGGTACGAGAGACGCCTGGCCCATCACCTGGGAGCGCATAGCACTCCCTCTATCCTGGGAATCATAAATGGGAAAATCTCCTTCTTCCACAATGCAGTCGTCCGCGAGAACCTACGACAGTTTGTAGAAAGTCTTCTTCCAGGGAACTTGGTGGAGAAAGTAAGTACCTGGAGGAACAGTAGTTTACAAGGTACCTGGGAGCACTGGTGGCCCTGAACTCTGTCTGTGGTCATCTCAGACCTGAGTGTCATTTTGAACAGGACAAGACGTATGTTAATTAATTACTGAACTGAAATCATTTAAATGAAGTCTGTTGGAGACTGAAACAAGGTAAAAAGACTGAGAGAATCCCTCCCTGTTAGTAACCACTGGACACATTTACACGGTGGTGGGGATCTGAGCCTGAAATGACAGTGACTCTGATTTTCTAAACCAAAAATTCAATCACAATGTAGGATGAAGGATTTCTTTCTGACTCATGAGTTTGTTCATTTGAAGGTATTTGTCTTATGAAAGGATTCAAATTAAGTTACATTTGGCTATATATTTAACAATCACATCTATGGAAAACACAAGATTCCATGAAGTCAAATACTTTTTGGAACTTCCAGAGCTTAGAGTAATACAAGTATGAATAAATTTCACAAACAAAAATTGCACTAAAGAAGCCAGGCACAAAGAGTTCATACCAGTTTATGATTTTTATACTTAAGAAGCATTTTTTCCTCCAGTATCTTAGATTAGGGGTCAAAGGAACTAGAACAAGATTCTTGTTTGCTTTAAGTGATTCATTCCTTTAACTATACCAGGGAGAGTGAACATACCAACAATTCCAACCTATTTCCACATGCACTATTCATAGACTATCCCACCAGGATCATTATCCACAGAAGAAATATTTGTTGGAGCTAGCACAGAGCAGGGCAGGCTCCTAGAATGATCGTAGGTTGTCCAGATGGGTCCTCAAACATTTATGAAATGTCTGTTCTCTGCCAGTTGCTGCAAGTGTTGAGAACACTTTTCAAGGAGCTCCCAGTCTAGTGGGTGATTATTTCCATCTCATCTGCTGAGAGGCTGCCCACGAGAGCTGAGAAAGGCTTCTTGGCAGAAACGGTCCCTGCACTGAGTTCACCAAGTGAGGAGAGAGAGGGAATGAGTTGCAGGCGGACAGAGGTCTGGGACATGAAGCAGTCAGCTCTGTGTGAGGTAGTCACTAGTGAGCAGGAGAGGGCAAGACTAGAGGGCTTTACAGGAATCTCGCTGCCAGGACCTCCGAGAGCCCGGCCGCCCTGGTGAGAAACTCGGGCCTTGGTTTGCAGGTGCTTAGAGCCATTGAAGGGGGCTGAGCAGAGAGTGAATGATCAGATTGAGGTTTAATAGAGATCATTCTGGAAGCAGAATGGAAAGATAAATGGATTTTTTAACTATGAAGAATTTCTAGGTAAAATTTTTATTTGTGTTTTTTATATTCTCTCAGTAGGATTATTTAAGGCATAAACAGGGAAGCACAAAAGTAGCAATTCACATGGTAATAAATGAAATGGTGTAACATACAGACTGAGTGGGCCCCCTTATTCTTTTAAGCCATTTTAAAAGCAATCATGGCATTATCTTCCACAGGGTAATAGATTAAGAAGGACAGTCTATAACAGATTAAGAAGCATGTCTATAATTCAAAAGTTCGATTTTTTTATAACGTGCTCAGTAATTACTCCAGAAAAGATTGTGATTTCAGTCTGTAAGACTGGGAACACATGAAAATATGAAATCAGTAACTATTCTTTTAAACCGTTTTAGTCAAACAGAGACAAAAAATTAGTGGTCTGCATTTTTTATTTTTTACAAAACAATCTTTTACAGACACTTGGTTTTGTTTCATTATCTCCTGACTACATTATAATGCAGGTGTTGAGAACTGAATACTGAAACTAACCTCCTCTCTTCCACTTAAGGTTACAAATAAAAATTACGTCCGATTCCTCTCTGGCTGGCAGCAAGAGAATAAACCTCGTGTCCTTCTGTTTGACCAAATGCCCGTCGTGCCACTGCTGTACAAGGTATATGAGGTGCTGGGGGGATGTTTGCTCTTTTTTTGGTGGAAGGAACTTGCGGCCTGCTTGTCCTTTTCGTCAGAGCTTATCCAAAGAGAAATGTTTGAAGACCAGAAATCTGCCTTAGCCACCATACACTGAGCACCTCCTGATACCATTAAATGTGCTAGTGCGTTCCACACACATAAGAGCGTGGAATCTTCAGAAGAGCCCAGTGATACAGTATCATCCCTGTTTTATAGACCAAGATACTGAAGCTCAGAGAGGTTGTATAACCTACCCCCATGGTAACTGCATGATTCCCAGACCCGCCCTCTGAATGACACCGTCTGCAGCACTTCCAGTGCCCCTCTGGTTAGCCCTGTGACATGAGATGGGAGAGGAAAGGGTCCTGCTTAACCCCTGGCACGGTCACTGCCGTCTTCCATAATTGAGGGGATTCCTCAAACACTCCCATGTCTCCAACCCAGTGTAGATCTCAGTGAACTGAATATTTTTCTCCATCTGTAAAAGAAAAATAAAATTCACTGTGTTTGGCTTTGCGGATACAGTTTTCGGGCATGAACACCATAGAATTCCTCCAAGTGCACAGAGGTCTAGCAGCCCGAGTGGGGCTATACAAGCTAGCATTCGTCTCCACCACTGGTGTGAACTGGTCACACTTGGGTTGGTGTGATCCCGCTACCAGTTTAATTTCTTCCTCTCTCTTACACCCTGACAGTTGACTGCTTTTGCATACAAGGATTACTTGTCATTTGGATATGTACACGTCGGTTTGAGAGGGGCGGAAGAGATGACAAGACGGTACAATGTCAATGTCTATGCCCCCACCATCTTGATCTTTAAAGAACACATAAACAAGCCTGCAGATGTTATCCAGGTACGTGAGAGTCGCCCTGTTGTGAGATTGCCCTCGCGTTGTATCTTGGGCCTTTAGAAATAAACAGCAACATTGAACAGAGCAAGTGAGAAGGAGAAATTCGTTTTTAATTTCTTCCTTCAGAGGCACGAAATTTAAAAACGAGTTTGGTTTTCATCCAATTTGGGACTGTTTTGCTCAAAAAATAATCCTTTGACAGAAAATAGGATGGTGGCGATGCCAAGAGCTGAGGGAGGAAGATAATGGGGAGTTGGTATTTCATGGGGACATTTTCCGTTTGGGATGGCGGCGAGAGCAGTTGCACAACAATGTGAATGTATTTAATGCCACAGAATTATGCACTTGGAAATGGTTAAAATGGTCCATTTATGTTATATATATTTTGCCATAAAAAATAAAATAAGAGGGGCACCTGACTGGCTTAGTCATAGAGCATGTGACTCCTCTATCTCGGGGTTGTAGGTTCAAGTCCCACATTGGGTACAGAGATTACTTAAAAATAAAATCTTTTAAAAAAAATTTTAAAAATAAAATAAGAAACAATAATCACTTTATCTCTAAAGTGATCCTGTCAGAAAATCAGTAATCTTATTCTAAAATAAATTACAAAGATAAATTTAAAAGTTAAATATAAAACAACAATAAAAAGGAAATGAAAGAAAACCATAAACTAACTTGGAGAACATATAAGTGAATATCTGAGCTTAAGATAAAGAAGGGTTAAAAGTCTTGGAAAATCTTGTTTTATAAGTTTTAAATTTGTATATAAATACTTAAAATTTTTAAGTTAAACAATAAGCTAAGAGAAATATTTACAACCAATCTAAAAAAGATTGTTATCTTTAATTTCTCATGAGCTTCTTCTAATCAAAGAGATCAACACAAAACTTACCGAAAGTGATCGCTTAATGGGTATAGGGTTTTCTTTCAGGGTGATGGAAATGTTTGGGACTATAGAGAGGTGATTGTTACACAACACTGTGCATGTACAAAATGCCATGGAGTGATACATTTTAAAATAGCTAATTTTATGTTACATGAATTTCACCTCAATAAAAAAAAAAAATTTTAATAAAACTTCCCAAGAAGAGTAGGCTGAGAATATGAATAAAATTCTGAGAAGAGATTTAGGTGACTGATAGTCACTTTTAAAAATTAAATCTCACTAATCAAGAAAAAACTTTAACATTTTCTTCTCGTCCCATCACATTGTTAAAGATTTTCAAAGTGAAGATACTCAGTTGAGAGTGGAGAGAAACAGTCGCTCTTTTGTTTTGCCAAGCTGGAGGAAGCTTCAGAAGTTTTCAGAAAAGTAGTTGGGTGGTAAAAGCCAATTGCCTGGATTCATTCAGGAAAAGAGTACTCCTGAGTACCTGAGTACCTTATGTGGGCCAAACACTGCCCCTAGTGCTGGGGACAAAGCCCTGAACAAAGTCACCTGAATTCCCTGTTCCAGGGTCTGTCCTGTGTCTGGCGGGACGACAGACAATGGGCATAACATACTCCATGGTGCCGTGTCATATGGGGAGAAGCGCTAAGGAGAAAAATAAAGCAGGAAAAGGGAATGTGGAGTTGGGAGAGCAGGTTCACATTTTTTAAGGTAGAATGACCAAGAAGGGCCTCACTAAGAGGAGGCTTGCGTAAAGACCTCGGGAAAATGAGATTACCTTTTAGGAATCTGTCCTCAGGGAAAAGGAATTCAGACCAAAATTACAGAGACATTGGGCGCCTGGGTGGCTCAGATGGTTAAGCGTCTGCCTTCGGCTCAGGTCATGATCCCAGGGTCCTGGGATCGAGTCCCACATCAGGCTCCCTGCTCCTTGGGAGCCTGCTTCTCCCTCTGCCTCTCTCTCTCTCTGTCTCTCATGAATAAATAAATAAAATCTTTAAAAAAAAAAAAACAAAAACAAAATTACAGAGACATTATCATTTGTAACCAGTTTCACTGGGGGAAAAATACAAATATGCAACAGTAAGCTAATGATTGGTATATACCAAGCAGGGACTACTATATAGTCATTTAGCCGTTAAAACGGTAGTTCTAGAACACTTACTGATGGGGACAGTTTTCATAACATAATGTTAAAAAGAACACGCAGGATGCAAAATTGAGGTGCCTCACACTGTAGCAGGTCTGAACTCTGTCTGTGGTCATCTCAGACCTGAGTTCCATAGTAGTTAATTACTCAAACAAAATCATTTAAATGAAGTCTGTAAAAGACTGAAAATTGAAATAGATGAAGCACAGAGACTGAAGGATCTCAATACATATCAATTCCATACACACTCTAAACCCTGATCTCGATTTTGTGACGTGTGTGTATGTGCATGCATGTGCATAGGAAAAAGCCGGAAACAAATACATCTCTTGATGGTAAAATTACGTATTATCCTAATATTTGGGTTTTCAAAAATCCCTATCATGAACACGTATTATTTTATTTCTTTAATGTTATTTTTGTTTTGTTTTGTTTTAAGGATTTTTTTTCACATAATCTCTGCACCCAAAGTGGAGCTTAAACTTACAACCCTGAGATCCAAGAATCAGCATGCTCTACCGACTGAGCCAGCCAGGTGCCCCTATTTTTTTTTAAAAAAGCACTAAGATCCCTTTGATTTACTTTCTCTTAAAGGAAGCTAGAACGAGAAGTTCTATAAAATCCTTTATTTCATTCACTCAGTAAACATTTTGTTTCCTGCCTGCTGTGTGAAAATACAGAGGAGCTCTGACATCCAGAGTTAGTCTTTGTCCTCACAACTCCGTCGGAGGAGAGAGGCCTGAAGGCAACTTCCATCCACTGGCATGGGTGACTCACTCAGATGTGAAAGTAGAGGAAGGGCACTTGAGGCTGGGACTAAGGGAAGGACGGCGTCTGAGGCAGAACCAGATGGGGGAAGGGGACAGTGAGGAGAGAAGGGCAGGTTTAGGAAGAAGGTAATGAATTCAGTTGTGGACGCACAGAATGCGAGCTGCCTACAGGAAGTCTGAGGGGAGGTGTCCATCGGACAGTAGGGTGTAGGGATCCAGGTCTTAGTGAGCTGGGGAGAGAGAGCTGTAGCATCTCAGTGAGTTGTGAGAGGTAGAAGTCCTCAGTGTGGCGCGATCTCCCAGCCATACATAGTAGGTGAGGTAAGGAGAGAAGGGGGCCAGGGACAAAATCCTGGACAACCGCCAGCAATTAAAAAGGGGGTGCCCTGCCCGATGGCAGCTGAGGAGCTGAGAGAATCAGGAAGAAAACATGCTGGTGGTGAAGCAAGGAAATGAACTTCTCAGTTCAAGATTAATCTATGAAGATTTCCTAAATTGCTTTTCAGTAATAGCTTCTACTCTTGAGAATGATTTATCTATCCCTCAGGGACAATTGTAACTCAAATACATTTACAGGATTACTGGCACAGCGGCGCCTGGGTGGCTCAGTTGGTTAAGTGTCCGGCTCTTGATTTCGGCTCAAGTCATGATCTCAGGGTCACGAGATCGAGCCCCTCACGGGGCTCTGCGCTGGGGGTGGAGCCTGTTTAAGATTCTCTCTCGCCCTCTGCCCCTCCCCTCTCCTGTGCACACACACATGCTCGCTCTCACTCTCTAAAAAAAAATTACTGGCACAATGGATGCTTTACCAGTTTGCTCCTATGGATAAAAGCACCACTTGTTCCGTGGAGCACTACTGAATTTGTTTTATTTGCTGAATAGTATTTTTGGCCACACGGTAATTTCTTGATTCATTCTTCCATCAGTGGGCATTTCAGGGTTTTAGGAGCCGTGTTGTCATGAACATCGTGGGTATCTCAGTCTATCTGGGTTTCTCTAGGACAGCAGTTTTCAGAATGAGGTTCACAGACCCTGGGGTGGGGGTGAGAAGTCTGTGAGATCAAAACAACACGGAGACGTAATTTGTCCTTTTTCTCTGTGTTGACACTTGCACCGATGGTGTGAGAGCTGTGGTGGGAGAAACTGCCAGTGCATAAGCCCAGGACCTAACCCAGCGCGTAAGCCCAGGACCTAACCCAGCGCGTAAGCCCAGGACCTAACCCAGCGCGTAAGCCCAGGACCTAACCCAGTGCGTAAGCCCAGGACCCAGGACGTAACCCAGTGCATAGCCCAGGACCTAACCCAGTGCGTAAGCCCAGGACCTAACGCAGTGCGTAAGCCCAGGACCCAGGACATAACCCAGTGCATAGCCCAGGACCTAACCCAGTGCGTAAGCCCAGGACTAACCCAGTGCGTAAGCCCAGGACCTAACCCAGTGCGTAAGCCCAGGACCCAGGACATAACCCAGTGCGTAAGCCCAGGACTAACCCAGTGCATAAGCCCAGGACCTAACCCAGTGCGTAAGCCCAGGACCTAACCTAGTGCTTAAGCCCAGTACCTAACCCAGTGTGTAAACCAAGTCACAACCCAGGACATAAACCCAGGCCTGGGCCCCAGACTACCAATAAGCATCTGTTTTTCTCTCCTAAGCACTCACCATAAAAACAAACAGAAACAACACTCCTTTATCATTTAATACCCTTGATGAAGCAGTAGCAGGTATTAATTTTATTAATAAATAGATTGACCCCTGAGTACACGTCTTTTGGGTATTTTTAACATTCATGTGACAAAATAGGAACACTGCTGTGTGCCAGAGTATAAAGATTGTTGTCTGGAGGGTAAGCATTTGTGTGATGACTTAACTCGTGAGTTTTGAACTAGCCCCCCTTTTTTAATGGAACATTGTTTTTACTTGAAAGAATAACTGACAGACAGCTAGGGTTATTCAGACTTGGGTTTGTTACAGATATTTCCTAAAAACTGAACATAGTGAGCCTAGCACTTTAAGGGAAGCAACTGACAGTATGTGTTGCCAATGATAAAATTCAGGCTTCCAAGAAAATTAGAATTCTGAAAAATTTGTATCGGCCATTATGAGCTTCTCAAAACTTTCTGATGAGATTGGTTCATCAGTGTGGTGTGCTTTTTTTTTATATGTATAATAAAATTCACAGGATTTGGAAGATCAGAACCAATATTTTCCAAATGACCAATAAATGCATGATTTTTAAAAATCATGCCTGAGTAGGGGCGCCTGGGTGGCTCAGTCGTTAAGCATCTGCCCTCAGCTCAGGTCATGATCCCAGGGTCCTGGGATCGAGCCCCACATCGGGCTCCCTGCTCGGCGGGAAGCCTGCTTCTCCCTCTCCCACTCCCCCTGCTTGTGTTTCCTCTCTCGCTGTGTCTCTCTCTGTCAAATAAATAAAATCTTAAAAAAAAAAAAAAAACATGCCTGAGTAAAAGATCCATTTTAGTGCAAGGTGATCAGTGAGTTTAAATTTAACAAAGTATTAAAAGTTCCCTGAATCCAGGGACACCTAGCTGTGACTCTTGATCTCAGGGTCATGAGTTCAAGCCCCATGTTGGGCATGGAGCCTACTTTAAAAAAAAAAAAAAAAGAGCATAAAGGTGTTCTGAGACCAGAAAGTTTTGAGAACTGTTGCTTCCCGGGTGTATCTGGTTGCAAAATCGCTGGGTCCTGGGGTCTGCGCATCTCCAGCTTCTCTAGGTGATGTGTTTTCCGAAGTGATGTTACCAATTTACATTCCCGCCAGTCACGTGTGAAAGTTTCATTGCTCCACATCCTTGCCAACACCAGTTCGATTTAATTTTTCTGAGTTGACTGATGAATGGTATCTCATTGTGATTCTGCTGTGCATTTCCCTTAATCACAAGAAAGCGGATGATGGGCCTTTTGGATTTCCCCTTTTGTGACATGACTGTCAAGTGTTTTACCCATTTTTTTCCTATTGAATTGTCTGCCTTTTTGCTAATGATTTGTAGCCAGTTATTTATACAACTGAAATCATGCAGTGTCTGGCTCCTGTCAGCTTATGTTGTGAGGTTCATACGTGTTGGCATGAACATACTACAGTGTATCTGTCCAGGCTGCTGCTGACAGACTTTTTGCTTTTCCCAGTTTTTAGTGATTTGACCAGTGCTGCTGTGACTATATTCTTGCATTTGGCGTCTTTTTGATGAACATATGTTCTTACTTTTAACGTATTCACTCGTGTCAACATTTTCCTTTATGATTGATTGGTTCTGTTTGTTTACTGTTTAAGACATCTTCCCCTACATCAAGATAATAAAGATAATCCCTTCACGGAGCTTCTAAAAGCTTTATAGTTTGCCTTTTATACTTAGGTATTGGCCATTTGGAAATAGTCTTGCGGGGCGCCTGGGTGGCTCAGATGGTCAAGCGTCTGCCTTCAACTCAGGTCATGATCCCAGGGTCCTGGGATCGAGCCCCGCATCAGGCTCCCTGCTCCGCAGGAAGCCTGCTTCTCCCTCTCTGACTCCCCCTGCTTGTTTTCCCTCTCTCGCTGTGTCTCTCTCTGTCAAATAAAATCCTTAAAAAAAAAAAAAAGAAAAGAAATAGTCTTGATAACTCACAGAGCAAATCCTCCCACTTTGTTTTTTGGATTTTAGGAGGATGGGGGAGCTTCTTCAATAGCATCTTGGCTATTCTTGGTCTTTTGTATGTTTTATATACATATTACATTCTGTCTGTCAAGTTCCCATCAAAACCAACAAACGTGTTGGGATTTTATTGGGTTTGTATTGACTCCTTAAATCAGTTTGGGAAGAACACGCATCTTGGCAAAAATTAGCCTTCCAACCTATGAGCATCATATATCTGTTTTCATTTGTTTAGGTGTTCTGTAATATGTCTCTATAAGCTTTTATAATTTTCCCTGTGAAGATCGTACTTTTTTCCAGCTTATTTCTAGGTACCTCGTATTTTTTAATGCTATTGAAAAGGGTATCTTTTTTACTGCATTTTCTGTTTGCTGGTATTAAGTAATACAATTCATTTTTTTAAAGATTTATTTATTTTTAGAAAAAGTGTGTGCTTGTGATTTGGGGGGAGGGGCAGAGGGCAAAGGAGAGAGAGAATCACCAGCAGACTCCCAGCTGAGCACAGAGCCCTATGGGCTGGATCCCACAACCCTGAGATCATGACCTGAGCCAAAACCGAGAGTCAGACGCTCAACCAACTGAGCCACCCAGGCACCCCTACAATTGATGTTTAAACATTGACTTTGTGTCCAGAAATCTTGCTAAACTCTCTTACTGATTGAAATAACTTATCTGTACCATCTTTGGGGTTTGCTAAATACACAAACATATCATCTGAGATTAATGGCAGTTTTGCTTCTGTTTTATTTCTTTTTCTTACTTTACTGTGACCTCTGGTGTGATGGATAGAAATGTAGTGATGGAGGGGGTGCCTGGGTGGCTCAGTCAGTTGAGCATCTGACTCTTGATTTTGGCTCAGGTCATGATCTCAGGTCGTGGGAACGAGTCCCATGTCAGGCTTCACGCTCAGCTGGGAGTCTGCTGGAGATTCTCCCTCTCCCTCTGCTCCCCTTCCTGCTCACGTGTGCGAGCATACACGTGCTCCCTCTCTCTCTCACTCTCTCTCTCTCTCCCCCTAAAATAAATAAATAAATAAAATCTTTAAAAAAAAAAAAAAGAAAGAAATGTAGTGATCAGGGCATCCTTGTTCTTGATCTCCGTGTCCCCCATAAGTATGATGTTTGCAGAAGGCTTTTTATAGCCACCCTCATCAGGATAAGGAAGTTCCCTTCTATTCATTAATGACCTGAATGGTATTGGTTTTTATCAGATGGATTTTTCCACAGCCATTGAGATTATCCTGATTTTTCTTCTTTAATATTTTGTCTTCTAAAATGTGCTAAATACATTAATTCATTTTCTAATGTTCAACCTAATTTGAGTTCATCAGGTAAGTCCAACAAGATCATGATTTGTATTATGCTTTCAACATATTGCTGGATTCAATTTGCTAATGCTTTGTTGAGGATTTTTGCATTTGTGTTCAGAAATGAGGTTGACTTCTGGCTTTCCTTTCTCCTGATGCCCATGTGAGGCTTTGCATCATGAAGTGAGGTGGGTGCATTGTCCCTTTTTCTGTTCTCAAGAAGACTTTATGTAAGATTGGATTGTCCTCTTGAAAGTTTCATCAAAACCATCTGTAACGCCATCTGGGCCTTGAGTTTGTGTTTAAGGAAAGATCTATGACTGCCACCAGTTCACCTTCTTTAACGGTTACACAACTCTTTAAGCTTTCTATTTTTTCAGATACTGCTATAGTTTTCTAGAAATTTGTCTATCTCATCTTAATTTTCAAATTTAAATGAATTTTTCTTTTAACTTTTACACGTAGGTGGTGATTCCTCCTTGTCATCCTTGATAATGGTTACTTGTGCTTTCTCGTTTGCATGATAGATTTTACCAGTGGTTTGTCAATTTTATTAGTTCTCCCAGAGAGCCAGCTTTGGCTCTGTTAATTCTTTCTTCTCCTTTTTCTATGTTTGTTTTGCTTCATCGATCTCTATTTTTATCTTTATTATTTCTTTCCCCCTTCAAATTTTTTGCTGTTTCTTTTTAACTTGATATGGGCATCTAGGTCATTAATTTTTCTGTTTTATTCATTGTAACATTACCCTCCAAGTATGGCTTTATCTGTACCCAAGGGTTTATAAATAGTACTATCATGAGTCATTCAAATTCATGGGGCATCTGGGTGGTACAGTTGGTTAAGTGTCCTACTCTTATTTTGGGGTCAGGTCATGATCTCATGGTCGTGGGATGGAGCCCCAAGTCAGGCTCCATGCTCAGCGGGGAGTCTGCTTGAGATTCTCTCTCCCTCCCTTTCTGCCCCTCCCACTCATTCAGTCTCTCTCCCTAACAAATAAATAAATCTTTAAAAAAAATTCAGAGTATTTTCTTAATATCTGATAGGCTCTGCTGACATAAGCAGGTGATTCAGGTATGTTCCTTAACATGTAGGGATTTTCTTGTTTACATTTTATATGGATTTCTAGATTGTAGTCAGACATCTTACTGTATATATAATTTCAATCCTCCAAAATGCACAAAAACTAATAATAACAAAGTGGCCATGATACAGTTTTGTAGTCTGCCTTTTATACTTAGTAACTATGGAGTTTATTTTTAATTGTTCAGTTTGCTGTCCATCTTATTTTTTCTTTTTTAAAGATTTTATTTATTTATTTGACAGAGACATAGCGAGAGAGGGAACACAAGCAGGGGGAGTGGGAGAGGGAGAAGCAGGCTTCCCGCTGAGCAGGGTGCCTGATGGAGAGCTCAATCCCAGGATCCTGGGATCATGACCTGAGCCTAAGGCAGATGCCCCCCGACTGAGCCACCCAGGCACCCCCAAACCGACTTTTTAAATCTGCCAGCATGTAACCATATACAAAAATTCTTCAGTGGAAAAGGCACTTGATTTTCCTTTGACGTGAGATCGCTCCATCGTTGCTTTCAGCCCTGCACTGTTGAAATAGATCACCAGTGTTTATTTGCTCAAACAGATCTGTCTTATTTGTTGTATTACTTTAGCCTGGGTCAGCCAGATATTTTTTTCCAGTTTTTTTTTTTTTAATGACTTTTTCCTTGAGTATAGTTTACATACAGCGTGACAGTAGTTTCAGGTACACAAGATAGTGATTCGGCTTCTCTGTGTGCTGTGCTCACCACGAGTGTGGCTACCATCTGTCACCATACACCGCTGTTACAGTATCATGGGTCAGCCACGTTGTTTTTTTAAGCTTTAAGTAAAGCCCACTTGCAGTGAGAAAAGGGCATAAAACTCAGCTGTTCCTTGGTTTTTCTGCAGGCCCGAGGTATGAAGAAACAGGTCATTGACGACTTCCTCACCCAAAACAAGTATCTACTGGCAGCCAGGCTCACCAGCCAGAAGTTCTTCCATGAGCTCTGCCCCGTAAAGCGGTCTCACCGACAGAGGAAGTAAGGACTCCAGGCTTTGCCTCTGCTTGTCGTTGCAGGAGAGGGGCCACGTCGCATTTCTCTACCGGGCAATTAAACATCGACCTGTGACATCAGAACTTATTCTTTATGTTAGTAGTGGGGTGTATTAATCCAGGGTGTCAGCCTGGCCTGGGGTCAGAGAAGATCTCCCTAATTCATAACCCTTTAGCTGAGGCCAGAAGGATGAGTAGACTTTAGCCAGCTGTCAAGGAGAGGCTGGGTCACTTAAATTTATTTATTTATTTATTTATTTAGATTTTATTTATTTGTCAGAAAGAGAAAGAGAGAGCACAAGCAGAGGGGGGCGGCAGGCAGAGGGAGAGGGAGAAGCAGGCTCCCCGCTGAGCAGGGAGCCCGATGTGGGGCTCGATCCCAGGACCCTGGGATCATGACCTGAGCCGAAGGCAGACGCCTAACCAACTGAGCCACCCAGGCATCCGGAGGCTGGGTCATTTTAAAGAAGCCTGGATGAGCAAGTCACTGCTCCTACTAGGGGCCCCATGCAGGGCAAGCCTTCGGAGGCCTGGGGTGGGGAGCTGGGAAAACACTAACCCTAGGGAAGTGTAGGACACTGAAGAAATGTTCAGAGAATTAGCTGGGAATGGGAAGGCTGAAGCATACTTATTCATACAGAGTATCTTAAAAAGTCGAAATACAGGGGAAATATTTATTAGACACCTTTCAGATTAATGAGTCAGTGGCTTTAAATGTAGGGCTGTTGCACAATGTGTCTAGATATGGAAGGGAGGAAAACATACTGGTCGTCTTATTTGAAAATACAACTACAGTATTGTTTAAAGTGAGAAAACTTCCCTATGTTTCCAGTTTTTCTGATTCCTTTATAAGACTAAGAGAGAAGAAGACTTGAATTCGATATAAAGAAGACTATCATGGACTCCAGGGATTGTTGTGTGCATGGCCTTCAGAAACTATCCCAGATCCACACACTTCTCACCTTTTTTACCACCACCAGCGCTGGAGACCCCAGTGCTAGCCCTCTAACCAGGCTCAGCTTCCGTTCCATTCCCCTCTTGTGCCTTCTCCACACAGCAGCCAGTGATCTTCCTGGAACTGTGTGCTGGGTCCAGTCTCTCTCCATCCAGGGGTTCTTTGCGCTCACACTTCTCTCCGCCTGGAACCCTGACCCCTTTCCCCATACGGCACACCCCATTCGGGTCTTTGCTCACCTCCGAGAGGTGATGTGTCCCTGTGCAATCTAATGGCCCAAGACAGATTTGACCAGCCCTGCCTGTGGTGGAGGCACCAGAATAGCTGGCTTCTGAAAGGATTCAGAGATGCCTTAAAAGAAATTCCTAAGTTTGGTAACGTTTGGTTTGGGGAAGATCTCACCTGTAGAAAAGAAGCAAGTCACTGATGACGTTAGAGACGTTAGAGACTTCTAACGTACAGCGTCTGTTAGTAAACTCTATTCACTTCTGTAAAACACGCACGCCTCTTCTTCACCTTCTCTTGTTCTAGCCTCAGCCTCGGAGATGGATTATAAAGTCCTCTTTTGTCGTTATGCAGGTACTGTGTGGTTTTACTGACCCCCGAGGCTACCAAGTTGAGTAAACCCTTTGAGGCTTTCCTGTCCTTTGCCCTGGCAAACACACAAGACACAGTGAGATTCGTGCACGTCTACAGCAGTCGACAGCAGGAGTTCGCCAACACCTTACTACCAGACATTGATACGTTTCAAGGAAAATCAGCGGTGAGTCATGAATTCTCTTCTTACTCTAAGCTCTTGACATGCTCGTGGCACCTGAACTCTGTTTCTCCCTTCTTTGGGAGTTTTGAATACAGATTCCAGGAAATCCAGAAACCTCTGAGCCTGTTTGGAAAGCCTACTCTTGAAATAGTCTTTTATCCTAGTGATTTCACCTCCTAGATTTTCAGTCTTAGACCTTCACAGAAAGCATCTTTCCTGTGAGTAAAGGTTCAGGAGCATCGGTTCTTCTCACCATTTTTTTCCCCATGGCGGGTGTAATCTTAGAGTGCCTAGTTCGTAAGCGATGCCTGGGTGACTCAGTCAGTTAAGCGTCTGACTCTTGATCTCAGCTCAGATCTTGATCTCAGGGTCATGAGTTCAAGCCCCGCATTGGGCTCCATGCTGGGTGTGGAGCCTACTTAAAAAAAAAAAAAATAGAGTACGTAGTTTGTAAAATCTTCCTTAGGCTACCAGTAAAATCTCCCTCCTTTACTTCTGCCTCTTTCATTTCATTTTAATTGATCTCTCCTTCCCTTCCCCTCCTTTGTCATCACTCTACAGAAGCATTCAATTCTTCCCTCTCTTTGTCATCATTTTGGTCATCATGGAAACTCTCTCTAAAAAACTGAAGTTCCTTATTATAATATTAAGTCAGAGGTTATAGGAAAAAGTCTACTCAGAAGAAAGAGCTTTAACTTCTAGCAGAAGCTTTGGAAAGTCACCATAAACATGGTTTCCTTTGTCAAAAGAAACTAAAATCTCTTGCACGTATTTTATACCCATCCATATTCGTGTTTGAGCTTACTGCTGACTTCACTGGATCCTTTTTCCATCCTCCCTGAAAAAAAAACAAGCAAACTCGAAGACTTCTAATGGTTTCTTCTTTTCCCCCAGGTGTCTATCTTGGAAAGGCGCACCACGGGAGGAAGGGTGGTGTATAAAACCCTGGAGGCTCCCTGGACAGGGAGTGAGAGTGATAAATTCACGCTTTTGGGCTATCTTGACCAGCTGCGCAGAGACCCCGCTCTGCTGTCCTCAGAAGCTGTGCTCCCGGACCTGACAGATGAACTTGCCCCTGTAAGAACGTGGCCCGGGAGAGGGGGCACCGGGCAGGGCTGGTGAGCCCCCAGAGCCCAAGCAGAGGCCGGCAGCACGCTGTGCTGGGCAAGGACTTCACCCGGGCTCGGGGGCTCAGTCCTGACCATCACACATTTTCTCCCTCCATAGATCTTTCTCCTCCGGTGGTTCTACTCTGCTTCTGACTACATCTCAGACTGCTGGGACAGCATATTTCACAACAACTGGTAGGAGTATTGCTACAGTGAATTTCTTTTTCTCCATTGATAGTAGAACCACTTTTTTCTCTTGAAAAGAATCTATCTTTCTTTGATTTCAGTTTATACTCAATACAGGCAAGTGGAAGAATGTTTACACATCTTCAACAACTGTTCCCTTTTTCTTTTTTTTAAAGATTTTATTTATTTATTTGACAGAGAGATAGCGAGAGAGGGAACACAAGCAGGGGGAGTGGGAGAGGGAGAAGCAGGCTTCCCACGGAGCAGGGAGCCCGATGTGGGGCTCGATCCCAGGACCCTGGGATCATGACCTGAGCCGAAGGCAGATACTTAACGACCGAGCCACCCAGGCGCCCCCTTTTTCTTTTTTTTAAAGATTTTATTTATCTGAGAGAGAGTTTGAGCAGCCGGGGGGCAGGGCAGGGCAGGGGGAAATTTGGAAGCAGAGGGAGAGGGAGAAGCAGGCTCCCCCCCTGAGCAGGCAGCCTGATGTGGGGCTCAATCCCAGGACCCTGGGATCGTGAGCTGAGCCGAAGGCAGACGCTTAACCGACGGAGCCACCCAGGCATCCACCCTTGTTCTTTCAGTAACTTCACTTTTTACATATTTGCTGATTGCCCCTTAACCACTGGGCCTGTCCTCTTCATCAGGGCACCCCTGGCACCCAGTCCGGGGCCCGACACACGTGGAGGCCAGTGTAGAGCTGTACAAGCCAGTCAGTGAGTTAAGCAGAGAAGGGAGGGCCCTCCCACTCCCACCCCCAATAATACCGTGAGCTCCTGAAGGGTAGAACCACATCTCATTCGTGTTTGTGATTCCTGGCACCCAGCACAGCTCCTGAAAACTGACAGGCCTTTGAGGAGTGTTTGTGGGGGAACAAAATGTTAGAGCACCAGTCCTAGAGGACGTTGTGCAAGGTCACTGTCTTCTTCCTCCTCTGACCTCTGTGCCACGTCTGAATTATTCTAGCCAGAAAAAAAAAATCAAAATAAAGGAAATAATTCCACAGACTTTCTAGTCACCACCCTCGACGTCAGAATATTCCTCCACATTGACAGCATAAATCCTGTTATTTCCTTCTGCAGAACTTACTAAGCACAGCCTATTCTATAGAGACAAAATAATCAAACTCGTAGAAAAAGCAACCTGAATTAAAACGGTGAGGGAAAATCTCTGCTTTCCTCACCACCACCCTCACCCTCAAAAAAAAAAAACTTTATTTGTATGAAACTAGAATGTGTTTATTGATATGAAAACCTTTTGGTTTGGAGTTCTTTTGGTTTTGTCTGAGCCAAGGAAAAGAAATCCAATATCATTAACGGACATAATCTCAGCAACCCATCTAGAGCTGACCAGAATTTGTTAACTTCGTTTCAGGCGGGAAATGATGCCCCTTCTGTCCCTGGTCTTCTCTGCCCTCTTTATCCTCTTCGGCACCGTCATCGTTCAGGCTTTCAGGTAAATGCCTCTGTGGCTTCTCAGCGTGATTTCTCAAGGGTGAGCCCCAGACCTCGGGTTGTGGTACTGTTTCTTTTCTAAAACTCCTTGTTTCTTACTTTAGTGACTCAAACGATGAGCGAGAGTCCAACCCTCCAGATAAAGAGGAAGCTCATGAGAAGGCCGGGAAGACTGAGCCAACCTTCACCAAAGAAAACAGCAGGTTTCTCTAACAAGACACCAAACCCACCCGACCCCCACCCCCGGGCAGGAGAGCCACAGGCCCCGTAGTCTGATAGCGCGGTGTTCGAGGACCTAGTATATATAAGCACTCTGGGTCACCTCCTTGTGTGTGAGATGAGGATTTAGGGAAAAGTCAGCTGCTGGTTAGTGTTTACTGAAACCCCGTAGGCCTTTAGACACAGGACCTACTTATATTCTACTCAGTACCTTCAGGCTCTCAGTCTCAAATGTAATAATGCGGGCAGGAAGCAAAGCATGTCAGAGTTGCTAGACGAGCCAGAAGCAGAGAAGGGTGCGTCACCATGACTATGCCGACCACCTTCATCCTGTCCTAAAGCCGCTTCTACACCAGCTGTGAACGGCAGCATCTGAAAGGCCCTTTGTAGGCCCGGGACCACCAAGTGGGGACCATCCCCATCCTGCCGATGTGTCAGGCTCCAGAATATTAAATAACATACCTAGTCTGGTTGGAATGCAGCATTTTCTTCCTCTTGTTTCTTTTCAAAGTAATGGCATTCTCCTGCCTGATAACATCTTAATTCCTCACTATTTCTCCACAGCAAGGTTCCTAAAAAAGGCTTTGTGGAGGTAACTGAGCTCACAGATGTAACGTACACCAGTAACCTGGTCCGCCTGAGGCCAGGCCACATGAACGTGGTCCTCATCCTGTCAAATTCCACCAAGACCAGCCTACTACAGAAATTCGCTTTGGAGGTCTACACATTCACTGGGTAAGCTCGTGTGGGAGAGAGGGAGAGGCAGGGAGAGGAGGGGACCAGAGGAGAATTTCATCCCTTCCTCTTTCACTGTGAGGGCCTTTATGCACGCAGCAAGATGTTGGCTGTGACCTTTCGAGCCCAGAAATCTAAGCCGTCATGAGGGCACCTTTCTCTCCTCGACTTCATGTCCCGATGCTTCTGAACAGAAGAGTTTGACCTCACTCAGTCTTCTGCCCTGAGCCTTTTGGGGAACTCTGTCCTCTAGCTGTCGTGTGTTTTCCTGAAGCCAGACACTGAGAGTGCTTAAGGGGCACCCGGCAAGGGGCCGGGAGGGAGATGGGCCAGCGGACTGTTAGAGCTGTTGCAGAAGCCCTCACGTCCCCCAGGAATCCTCCATTCTTTCCATATTCGGGCCCCATCCAACACAAAGCCACCTCCTATTACATGAGATCTGACGGAGGTATTTACGTCCCTGCAATTCAGTGTGTCGGGCAGTTCCGTAAATCTTCACTGTGTCCTTCCACCAGGAGCAGCTGCCTGCACTTCTCCTTCCTGAGTCTAGATAAACACAGAGAATGGCTGGAATACTTGCTAGAATTTGCTCAGGATGCAGCCCCGATCCCAAACCAATACGACAAGCATTTCATGGAGCGTGACTACACAGGTTACGTGCTGGCCCTGAACGGTCACAAGAAGTACTTCTGCCTCTTCAAGCCCCAGAAAGCAGTGGAAGAAGAGGAGGCCGTGGGGTCCTGCGGTGATCTTGACTCTTCCCTCCATCTGGGCGAAACTCGAGGGAAATCTTCCTGTGGCCTTGGACCCAGGCCCATCAAAGGGAAATTGAGCAAGTTGTCCTTATGGATGGAGCGCCTGCTCGAAGGCTCCTTACAGAGGTTTTATATCCCGTCGTGGCCTGAACTAGACTGAGGGAGCTCGAGAGAGACTTTAACTCTTCAGGCTTTTTAATAGGCCCCTGGGAACAGGTCTTTTCAGGACTCGACCTATCACCACGGACAGAGAATAGATTCTAGATTATTCTTCCGGAACAATGGCTAGAAGAATCTTTCCTTTGTCCTGTCCTAACCTAGAAGTGAAAAACACCTCAAGTTGAATTCCTTAGATCAAAATATTTTGCTTTGGGTTCTTTTTCCCCTCGTTTGAATGCCGCACTATTTAAAGGAGACTGCTCATCCCCTCTTCCTTCGTCATCCCTGTCCTGTGCTCCCACCGCCCTCCCCGTCCTGTCTCTGCGCTGTGGGAGAGACACAGGGCTGCGGCCGGCAGCAGGCCCTGGAGTGCTGGTCGGGCCCCCGCCCCTGCCGTGCTTCCGCCCCCCAGTGCATGCTGTATCCGTGGGACGACAGCCCACAGCAGCTTCTAGGCCCTGCATCCTGAAAGAGGCCTGGTTCCAAGCAGTCTCACATTTGATAGTTTTTTCTGGTAGTCAGTGGCTAAAAGTGTATTTGGGGGGTATCCCCCTGCAGCAGTTGGTCAGCCACGGTTTTACAAGGCTAGGGATAAGTGGGGGTCCTGCATGTGAGTTTGGTTTGAAGGGGGGGCTGGGCAGTGACATACGTGACCCCTTGGGGCGTCCCATCAGCCGCCTCCCCCAGCGCTAAGCGTGGCCAGGGAGGGATCTGCACGGCAAGAAGTACTGTAATGACTTTGAGCCATTTATGTGTCTGTTTTCACATGCCTTTCTGCCTCTGTCAATTTTAGGGTATGAATCTTAGGAGCCATAATTTGTAATCTTGTTCTCTGGACGTAGAGATAAGCTGCTATAAACCAGTAGATGTTAAACTGAAGACACCTCCCTTATCCCCTGCCTGACAGGCGTCAGGCTTGAGGAACCTCTTCACTCTGGTGGTGTCTCTTTAGTAAAATACCAGACATGTCTTTGTATCAAGGAACTTAAAAATTTCTCAACAATTGTATTTTGAACACTGTTAACCCCCAGAAGTGCTGTAACTTTGAGCCCTCTTTTGTGACAAGTGAGCCAAGACTTGTTCTAGACTCCTGTTTGGCAAAAGGCTTACTTTGAGCTTCTGGCCTATATTATGATAGCTCAGTTGCTTTCACTCTTAACTCACAACTGCTTCACCAGTAACAGGGTCCGACCTACCATCAGCACCCCGGCTTCCAGTGTGCAGTGGATCACACCCACCAGTTAGGGAGTTTGCCTTTTTGGGGGGGAGGGGGGCGCGCAAAATTACCAGGGGATTTTGAGCAGCCTCAAAGAGTGGTCAGTTCAGATGTCAAAACACATTGGCCTTTTGTAAAGCCAAGTGTCAGGATCAGTGATGGGACATTTACTGAGTTAGTATTTCTTTAATCATCATTGCTTTAAACAAAGCCATTTGGATCCTGAACAATTTAAACATTGAGCTACAGGGGCAAGTAATAAATTATTTAAGCCCAGGAATTCCTGTCATTTCCATGGAGTCTATAGCTTTATTTAAAAGAAAAAAATCACTGCCAGTCTTTTTTTTTTTCCCACATGATCCTCTAAAAATTGGATGCTTACTCTGATTGCTGTCCCCTGGCACCTGGCCCAGGCAGGTGTGATTAAGGGATTCATTTGGTTCCTGATGCACCAGCCTCAAAATTATTTTCTAGGTCTTTTATGGCCAAGCTGCTGATGTGAGTAGTGTTCTGGTTCAGTGGTCGGTTTTTAATTTCTGGTACTAATGGGATAGATCCCTGACCTTAATTTCTGAAAACCAGAACCTCCCCCAGATTTGTTCACTTTAAAAATGTTTCTCATTAAAATGAAAAGCACCTTTAGACAGACAGCTGCACCCTCTATTTGTACGAAGAAAGGAAAGTTAGAATTGATAGGATTAAAAACATTCCTGGTGAATGTTTCAGTGCAGAAATTATTTCACAGGTCTGTTTGGGGCTGGAAGATACGTCCCCCAAGAGGACACTAGGAAGGTTCTACTTTGAACTAACTTTGCCCTTGACCACCCAAGCCTTTCCTCCTGAATGTTTCCATGAATTTGTTTACTTTTGTGTCAAATGTATGAGCCTTTGTCATGCTCAACCAATGCCACCATTTCTCCTCCTCTTGTGTGAAATCACACAGACCTGATTTTGGTTTTAAGTTAATTTCTTGGTCTTTGAATATCTTGAGACTGACAACATTGTTTTGTTTTTAGAAGTAGGCTTTTCTGGTACATCATGTTTAGCAGCTGGGGATGAAAACTGGCCTAAAACAAGTCTTTGTAGAACACGCACCTACTTACAAATATTTTTTTATCATCCAGGTGCTGGTGGCATAATTTGTCTAAGAGATTGTCAGCTCTGAGTCAGCAACGTTTCAGTGAGCAAGACCGCCCTGACTTCTGTCAGGCACCAGTCGCTCTCTCTGCCATCACTTACCAACCGTGAAAATTTGGTCATACTTTTCAGATTAATAGGTTGATTTCCTCCTCATTCAGTACATGAACGTTTTCCTGATTTAAAAAGAAATGAAATCTGAATGTTTTTTTTAAGTGATTTGCTCTGTTGGGGAAAAAGAGATTAGAAGCAAACACTCCAACTTTTTTCCTAAGTAAAATTCTTTAAAAGCTGAGGCAAAATATCTTTGCAGATGAAATACCGCTCACATCCAAATGCCTGACCTTGTCCCTTGAACACAAATGCAGTGTGGCAACTGCTAAATCTGTCCATTCCGTTTGTCAAGGAGGATGGAACTTTAGAGACCGATCTGAAAAGAAGGTGAATATTTTGCACTTTTGATACTCTTAGGAACAAATAACTTATTTGGCAAATGGTGTCTTTTTTATGTTGTTTTTGTTTTGTATTGTGAACAGGCACTGAAGCTGATGTTATTTTTGTTTTGAGAATATTACAGACTGGAAACAGAAATAAACTATTTTAATGTGTGATGATTATGCGTCGCTCTTGCATTGGGAGATGATGATTTGCCCGTGGACACGTTAGCAACAAAACTGAATTTGCATGTAACTCAACCCACGCCTGAATCTTCCGTGCAGATTTCAGGAGTTGCCGTCACGGAGGGTGCATCAGCTCCAAGAGTAGATAATGCGAAAGGGAGGAAGTGGGTTAGGAAGGGTCACCAAGGGCTCTTTGGAGGCCACCTGATGTCTGGTTGAAAAGACATTCTGTGCACCCTCCTGGGCTTTTGAGTGGGAAGTTTCTTTATCAGGATCTGCATGTTACTTTCATTCAAACTTTTTGTTTAGGTTCACAGTGGTCCTAAAACCCAGATGCAGCCCTGAGTTCCTCAGGAGAAGCCACAGTGTGAAGGAAGAAACTAGAGAAATATGGGATGTTTATGCAGGATTATGTCCTAGGGCTTTTTTATTTCACTTCTCCAATTTTTAGATCATCTTGAACCAAATGCTCCTTGGCTCCCTTTTCCCCTTAATCCTCCAGCATCTTTCATCAAAACAACACAAGTGCTTCTCTGTTTTTAGTTCATTCAAACTCCATAGAAATATTAGCTGTTGGATTAGAGTTCTACTGAATGCCCTGGTTTTATAGCCCCCGGGGACACTGTTTAGTGGAAAGTCTTACTGGCATAAATTCTTTGAGTACTCAGACTGCTTGCGCATAAATTCTTGAGAATTGTCATCAGCACAACCTGTTGTATCTTGAAGAGCACAAGGTTCGGACGACCGTCACTTTGGGGAGAGCACAAGGTTCAGACGACCGTCACTTTGGGGAGAGCACAGAGCATCTCAAACAGCAGGTTAGCCGCCAGAAGGGCCGTGTTTCCTACAAAGAGACAAAACCGAAGGTGAACACCATGCAGGCTGCCCCCAAGGCCGAGCCTCTCGGTACTCCGCCCTCTTCCCTCCAGCCTGCCTTTCCAAATTCTCCCTGCCATGCTCTTCTCTGGGCTGCCCAGCCACCCTGTGGACACGCTTTCCCTGGTACTCCACTCCAACAAACATTCAGAAAGAGCATTCTGAAATTCAGACAGTTCGTTGTTTACTCTGAGAACAGATTCCCCCCAAAGGAAAACCTTTAATAGTGGTGTCTATTGTATTTATCACCCACCCTCTGAGACTAATAGGCCTAAGTCTGGAAGCTTCTCTAAGTTGAAATTATTGGGATGGCATCTGCTTTGAATATCTCTCCTAAACCAGCTAACCACCCACTTTTTTAATATTAATAAATATCACTTATGCAGTAATTCACTTTTCAATGAACTATCAAAGAAGGATAGAACTATGCCACCCTATTAATAAACCATAGGCTGGTTTCTTTTCTGCTGTCGGGCAGGCAAACCAATAATAGCCACCTCCCAGGGGTTTTGTTAATTAGCTCGTGTTTGTAAGGTGTGCAGTAATAGGTTTATTTTCTTCGCTGCAGAACATACTCAGCAGGTTCCCAAGTTACACAAAAGGATCCATCCATCTTCTACTTATTAAGCAGATTAATATAATTTAAACCAGCAGCTGCCTACAGGTCATGGTATTCTCGCTTACTCACCAAAAGGATCGTAGGGCGGCGAAACTTCCACGAGATCACAACCCACCACGTTCAGGCCTTGACAACCCCGGATGATTTCCAGCGCCTGTCCAAGACCAAGCCCGAGTTGTCCACAGCAGTAACCACTCGCAATGAAAAGCAACCATAGAGGTCCCAGTGCATCTCTCCCAGCACATGCCCACCGTTTGACTTGGAACTGTCGCTTTCCCTCAAAAAACATTTACTGACGGCCAGGCACCCTGGTGGGCATCATGGGGACACAAATGGCCAAAGCACAGCCCCTGCTCCCGAGGGGTCCGTGTGTGATGGAATACACACAAGCAGGCCAATCATTCCAATCATTCGTACATTACAGGCTTCAGGAAAAGCAAGCGTAGGGGCGCCTGGCTGGCTCAGTCAGTAGAGCATGCAACTCTTGATCTCGGGGTTGTAAGTTCGAGCCCCATAGTAGGCGTAGAGATTACTTTAAAAAATAAAATCTTAAAAAAAAAGCAAGCGCAGAAAAGTATAATACGAAACAGCCCGAAAAGCTGGGGGAAGCCCTCCCCAAGCAGCAGGAACACTTAGCCCAAGGAATTAACCAAGCAGATGGGTAAGGGTAGGGCAGCCCAGACAGAAAGACACCAAGATGGAAAGAAATAACAGTAGTTATATGTGGCCAGAAGACAGGATAAGTGAGGGGGATGGTAGGAAGAGGTCACTTTGTCTAAAAGAGTTTCCATTCGGCCAGTGAAAAGCCCAGAATGATAAGCTGAGGAAGGAGGATCGTGTTTTAGAAATCTCTCTGAGGGGAACTGATAGAGAATGGCTTTGAGAGGTAGTTGCTCACAGGCCCCTTTCTTAGAGGAGGTAAGATAACGGGTCAGGTGTGAGTGGTCTTCACTCATTCACACAGATATCTATGAGTGCCTACGCTTTATGTCAGGCACCATTCTAGACTCCAAGGACAGGGTAGTACATGAAATAACAGCCCTAACCTCGTGGAGCTCGCTTCTAATTATAACCACACTCCGATTCTGCCTCCTGCGTTTACACTCAGCCCACCTTCAGAGAGCTTTATTTGGGTGTTTCTAAAACTCTTGAACTTCCATGGTAGGTGGTTAATCCCACCATGAGCACTTTTTAAGCGTAACCCCAGAAAGATAAGCTTGGTGTTTTTAAGAGGGGATACTGGCATATGTCCCCATGAACCAACTAGAGGTGGATCAGAGGCAGAAAGCTCAAATAACAGACGATTATATCCCAGAGAGGAAATGAGGGCCCTTGCCAAAGTCAGTCTACTCACTCAACAAGAGTGTCCAACCTGCGGTCAGCCCTGAGAACAGTTAAAGGCCTAACTCCTCTGCTTTTAAAATCCTGTCCTGATCCTGAAGACTCACCACAAGTCCCAGGAAAGTGAGGAGTTGAGACTCCTCACCCCCAGGCATTGTCCCTGGTGGAAACTCCTTACCTGACTAGGGGTGAGCCCGGCAGTTTCAGGGGTGCCTGTCCCTGGGGCATAGGCAGGATCCAAGCCGTCGATGTCAAAGCTGATATAAATGGGTTTGCCGCCCATCTGCTGCCTCACCTCCCCCATCAGAGGAACCAGGGACTTCATCCAGCAGTCTTCAGCCGGGACCACCCGGAAGCCCTGAGGACATGGGAAGTAAAGAGCAGGATGTCGAGGCTTCTACATGGTGCCATTTACTGGGCATTTCTTATGTGCCAACCCCACGCTAAGTGCTTCTGTACACATGACATCAGACCCCCAATCTTCACGAAGAGGGAACTGTCCTCCCCCTTCTACTGGTGAGGAAGGGAGGAGCGACGGCTGGTGAAGAAGCAGGGAGTAAGTCAAAGCTGACCTGGGGGGGATGGGATCAGAGAGAAGCTGGGCTATAGAGCAAGAGGGAGAAACTCAGCACCTCCTGAACGGCTCTGTCCAGAAGACTGGCCCTTGCACGCTCTAAAAGCAGGGGACTTGGGTCTTTCCTGTTGGGATCTTGTCATCTGTGTTTCCCTGGGAGCCACTGTGCCTGGTGGGGGTGAGGACAAGAACTAGAAAGATGGCCACTGGCCTTGGGTTCGGTCCTCCTCAGCTCGTTGGGAAGCCAGCGACAGCGCAGAGGCTGGTGTGTTTCGGCTTCTCTCCCCACCCCAGCGATGAGAGGCCCCCTTTGCCTCATGAACTCACATCCTCTCTCCTCTCTGCTCCACACGACCCTCTTGGGGCAAACTCGGCCTTCCGTCCCGTTTTTCTGAATTTAGTTATTAAAGCCCCCGTGGAGAGGCACCTGGGTGGCTCAGTCGTTAGGCGTCTGCCTTCGGCTCAGGTCATGATCCCAGCGTCCTGGGATCGAGCCCCGCATCGGGCTCCCTGCTTGGCGGGAAGCCTGCTTCTCCCTCTCCCACTCCCCCTGCTTGTGTTCCCTCTCTCGATTTCTCTGTCAAATAAATAAAATAAAATCTTTAAAAAAATTAAATAAAAAAAATAAATAAAGCCCCCATGGAATGCGCAGCCACCACCGAATGGGCACCAGAGAGAAATGCACTTTGCAGGCTGGGGGCAGAGGAAGAGGCATTTAGCTCGTCACCTGTCTCCGGCTGTATCTGTAGGGATCCAAGGTCATGGCGGAGCCCCGGATGCCGATCTGCACCACGCGCTTACAGTCCAGGAGACCCTCGTCCACGCAGCGGCGGAAGGGCGTCCCGTGATAGAGCTTCTCTCCGAGGGCCTTGTCAGCCGTGTCCATGTGAGCGTCCACATGCAGCAGCCCCACGGGGCCATGCCTGATGACAACAGGCAGCTCAGAGCCCAGGCCTCCTTCTGGGGCCTGAGCACGGCCACCCTCCAGGCTACCCGGACTTCCCAACTCGACCATTCACAGCCACGGGAGACCCGGCCTCAGTGACCAGCCTTGCAACTGGTTTCTGTCTTCAAATCACTTAGCCACTCAGAATAATCGACCCAGAGAAGCCCGGCAGAAGATAGACAGCTCTCTCTCCATAATCTCCAACAACCCCGCCAGCCACCCGAAAGCAACATACAATCTAAATCAATGCTAGGCAAGCACAGCTTCCAGAAAAGACTTATACCCGCCCACCACCAACGAGGATGCTACCCATATGTCCTTCCTATATATGAATTCTGGAGCTGCCACCACCTTGGCCCTTCTGCCTCTTTTTCAAACTAATTAACCAAAGTTAGTTAATCCCTGGTAGACTTCCACGACTGGAAAATCCGTTTTCTCATTCTCTGGGGAAGGGGCCCTTTCAGGAAGAAACAGGACCTCTCCTCAGCAAGCAACACTGCTGTATATTTGGCCTTTGAAGCCAAACAGAAACTGCTGTTAGCTGGGGTTGTGTATTTCACGCGGGGCCCATCTTCCAAAAACAGAGACAGATGCTGAGCACGCATACCAGAGCAGATCCAGGGCAAGCAAGGGTAGCCACAAGTGTTAATAATAAACTGTCTTGGTTCCCAGCTGGTGACTGACAGAGACACCGGGAGCTTGACCTTCATTTTGATCCACAGAAGCAACCCAGTGGGGAATTTCCTATCACCCCAAAGAACCTGAGCCAGCAGAGGTCACTTAATACCGTCTAGCGGCAAACAACTCACGCCCTAGCTCCTGAATTTTGAAACCCTTGTGCGCGCCCAGACGCTTAGGACGTACTTTTTTGCCATCGCTTGTAATATTGGATATGTGATTGTGTGATCTCCACCTGCAAAGAGGAAGAAGAAAACATCTGGAATGTGGGTAAGAGGAGAGGACCATGTATTATAGAGAGCAATCTTCAATCTACCCAATTGTGCCACCCTTTTGTTGAGACCAAAGAGCTATAACCTCAGCTAACACGGGATCTTGTTCAGTGGTGGGAAAACAGCCACTGGATGTTTGGGATTACATTGTTCTTTAAAAGAGGAAACAAGGGCACCTGGGTGGCTCAGTTGTTAAGCATCTGCCTTCGGCTTAGGTCATGGTCCCACGGTCCTGGGATCGAGCCCCACATCAGGCTCTCTGCTCTGTGGGAAGCCTGCTTCTCCCTCTCCTACTCTCCCTGCTTGTGTTCCCTCTCTAGCTGTCTCTCTCTCTCTCTCTGTCAAATAAATAAATAAATAAAATCTTTAAAAGATAATAAATAAAAGAGGAAACGAAGCTTACAGGTCAAATGCCAGGAACAGGTCTGTCCAACAGAACTCTCTGCAGTGATGGGCATGTTCTCTATCCGCACTGGCCGGCACGGGGGTCACTAACCACACGTGCCTACGGGAATACAGCTCAGGCCGTGGAGGAACTGCATTTTTTATTGTCTCATTGTGATTAATTGTAATTTTAATAACCATATGTAGCTAGTGGCTACTGTACAGAACAGCTCAGGCCTAGAAAACTATTACTACGGACCACTATTACTAACAACAACAACTAACATGTATTGAAGCTTAAAATACATAAGTCACGATGCCAGACACATTATATGCACTTTCATTATACGCCCCTCACACAAAACAATGAGGAAGACGCTGGTAGTGTTATTCCCATTTTACAAGTGAGGAAATGAAGCATAAATAGCTAGTGAGAGGTGAAGCTGAGATTTTTCAAACTGTGCCGTCCAGAAACCACACTCCGCACCACAGTGTTCTGCAGGCTCGGCCCTCTTGTTTGGCAAAAATACATTTGGATATTTAGAAAAAGGCCCGTGTCATTTTAACTATTTGTGAACTGGAAGAGAAAGAAGTGTAAGGGTGGGGGAGAGATCAGGCAAGACAAGGGGAAAGGCGCTCTATAGACTAATAGAGACCCTGATGAGGAGGAAATACCCCTTTGCAGCTCTCTCTCAAATAACGTCATTAAAAGTATGTCCCTGAGAGGCGTCTGGGTGGCTCGGTGGGTTCAGTTTCCAGCTCTTGATTTCGGCTCAGGTGTGATATCAGCGTTGTGGGATCAGCCCCAAATGGGCTCCGTGCTGTGTATAGAGCCCGCTGAAGATTCTCTCTCTCTCCCTCTGCCCCTCCCCCACCCCGCTCTCGGGCATGTGCGCTCTATCACGCTCGCTCTCTCAAAAGAAAAGAGAAAAAGAAAAAAGAAAAGCATCGCCTGAAAAAAAAAGATAAGAGAAAAAGAAAAAAGAAAAGCATTTCTTGAAAAAGAAAGAAAAGAGAAAAAGAAAAGCATTTCCTGAAAAGAAAGAAAGAAAGAGAAAAGAAAAAAAGAAAAAAGAAAAGTATGTCCTTGAAATAGTTAAAAAGTCACAGCTGAGCTCCTGTTGTGAGCCTTCCCCAGGCCTGGAATCAAGGGGTAGGACAAAGGTGAGGTGGGTAGAGACACTTGCTGGGATGCAAAATTTAAGGGACACCAAAAAACTCAGTCATTAAGATAAATACTATTTTGATGTAATACTTTTAAAAATCAAGGTCAATGCAAAAAAAATCCACGATAAATTTTTGTTTTTAGATTTATTTATTTGAGAGAGAGAACAGAAGTGAGGGTGGGGGAACAGAGGAAGAGGGACAAGCAGATTCCGAGCTGAGCCCAGAGCCAGACGCGGGGCTCAATCCCAGGACCCTGAGATCATGACCTGAGGGAAACCAGGAGTCAGACGCCCAACTGACTGAGCCACCCAGGCACCCCTCCATGATAAATTTTTTTAAAAAGACAGGATCAGGGGCGCCTGGGTGGCTCAGTTGTTAAGCGTCTGCTTTCGGCTCAGGTCATGGTCCCAGGGTCCTGAGATCGAGCCCCGCATCAGGCTCCCTGCTCAGCGGGAAGCCTGCTTCTCCCTCTCCCACTCCCCCTGCTTGTGTTCCCTCTCTTGCTGTGTCTCTCTCTGTCAAATAAATAAATAAAATCTTTAAAAGACAAAAAAAAGACAGGATCAGTAATAGTGCTATTCTGAACTATATTGGAGCCTGAGGCAAAAGGGAAAAGTCGATCATATTTATAGTTAACTTTTTGGCAACCCCCCCAAAGTGAATGCTTCATTTGCCTCACCCTAGTCCATCCCTGCCAGTCATACTAGTCCAAAAATGTAAACAGCCTCTCCCCAGGGGTTAAAACAAACGAATTTAAAACATTCTCTTTCCGACTATCTCCATATTCCCAGTGGCTTGCCTGGAAGGAGCCCACCATAAATGAACCCTCAGCGCAGAGCTGCACTTGTCCCCACAGACGCCATTACCCAAGGTGAGGGGAATACAGCCAGCTGCTACAATTTTCTGATAGGCCTCTCGAATTAGACGGCAGCTGTCCGTAAGGTTGTAAAGATTGACGTTCACATCGCCTAGGTCTGCAACCATGAGGGACTGGAAGGGGAGGGCCCCCGTGCTAGGGTTTGCTGTCCGAAGCATCACTGATTCTTCCCGGATCCGCCGAGGTCCAAATCTGGAGAAGGAAGAATCATCCTGTGAACCATCCCAAAAAGGTCAGAGGTCCTACCTAGGCCAGGATTTCTCAGCCTCTGCACTGCTGACATTTGGGGCTGGAGGAATCTTTGATGTGGGGGGCCAATCTTTGATGTGTAGAATGTTTCCCCTAATCTATAACCCACTAGATGCCAGTGGCAAGTTGGGATAACCAGAAAGGCCTCCAGACACCACCAAATGTCCCCTGGGGGCAAAATCACCCCTGGTTGAGAACCACTGATCCAGGCTATATACTTGAAGAGATTAAAGGCACGGATTTAGGAGACTACCCATCACCAATTTACTACATGACATTAGATAATTTCTTAATCTCCACCAGCCTCAATTTCCTAATCTGTAAAATAATGATATTTACCTTACTGTGTTGTTGGAGGAATTGAGTGAGGTCATCTATGCAAAGCGCCTTGCATTTAGGAGACATTTTATAAATGGTGGCATCCATACTTCAGATTATTAGATGTGAAGTGGCTGAGCTGAATCAGAAACAGCTGATGCTCACTAATTAGGAAATTACTTCAGCTGCCTTGATCTTAGAAAAAAATGCCTTGGGGGGGGGTCCTTGGCTGGCTCAGGTGGTAGAGATAGAGGGTGGGACTCTTGATGTCGGGTTTGTAAATTCCAGTCACACACTGGGTGTAGAGATTACTTAAAAATAATAAAATGTATTTTTTTTTTTAAAAAGCACCTTGTGTTTGAGCAATTCTTTTTGTTCTGTTTTGTTTTGTTTTTTAAAGATTTATTTGACAGAAGTATTTGAGCAATTCTTGATCAGGTGACATCTAGAAGTTTGGGGAAGGTGCATCCGATTTCCTCTGTTCTCAGAAACAACGTCCCCTGCCCCCGTAAGCCCCACAGCCACCATCCCAGCAAGGCTCAGGAATCAGCGTGTGGAGAAGGCTCCTGTCGCCAATAGATGACCCACATGTCCAGCCCTCACCATTGCTCGATGCGGGAGGAGGGAAATCAACGGTCTTTCAACCGATTGGGAGCATTCTGGAGCCAGCACTTCCAACCCCACCCTGCGTGAGCGGAGGCGCCCGTCCCTTTGTCTTTCGCGCCCAGTGGCCATCGGGCGGGCCACCCACGTGTCCCCGAATCCTTCGGACCTTACCTCGCCCCGGGCCGGTTGGAGGTCCCAATGTCCAGCGGCACCCCGACGAAGGCGGCGTCCAGCCCCTCGGGGGAGGCCTGCACCGGCAGCCGCATCATGGAGCAGACGCCCACCGGCCGCGCCACGAACTCGGAGCTGGGGGGCTGGTTCCGGGGCGCATCGGAGGACCGGCTGCTGCAGCTGAGCCCCACGGCAGGATGTGCGCCCCCGCCGGCCCCCAGGCCCCGGGCGCACCGGGACGCGATGCGCCGCAGCATGCCGTCCGCCCGGTCCCCCCGGCGCCGAGCTGCCCGCGCTCCAAGAGCAGGCGGCCTGGGGATCTGGGCGGGCGAGGGGCCGCTCTCTCCCCGCCCCCTCTCTGGACTCTGGCCTCTGGCTCTCTCGGTAAACAAAGCCAGGCCCGGGACTCCCCACTCCCCGCCACCGCACCGCCCCGCTGCCTATGCCCCAAAAAAACTGGCCCTCGGCCCCTGCTTCTCCCTTTTAGAGTAATATTTTTAAAGCGAAATGATTTAAAGGAAAAAAAACTTTTCTCTAAGGAAGAGAAATTGGAAATGCATTTTTAAAAAATATTTATTTTAGAAAGAGAGCGAGCGCGGGGGCGGGGTGGGCAGGAGAGAGAAGAGGACTCTGCACTGAGCCCAGAGCCCACGGGGGGGGGAGGGGGGGCTCGATCTCATGACCCTGAGATCATGACCTGAACTGAAATCAAGAGTAGGAGACTTAAGGGACTGAGCCACCCAGGCACCCCGGGAAATACATTTTTTTAAAATAATATATTAGGAAATGTCTGGGGTAAGATTCTCAGGAAGTAGAGTCTTTCTAAATAAACTTTTTAAAAAGGATTTAGAGACCACCCCTAGTGAAGGTCACACTGCCAAGGAGTCCCTAATCTGCAATCCTCTTTCTTTTTTTTTTTTTTTTTTAAAGATTTTTTATTATTTATTTATTTGAGAGAGAGAGAGCACATGAGAGGGGGTAGGGTCAGAGGGAGAAGCAGACTCCCTGCTGAGCAGGGAGCCCGATGCGGGACTCGATCCTGGCTCTCCAGGATCATGACCTGAGCCGAAGGCAGTCGCCCAACCAACTGAGCCACCCAGGCGCCCAGCAATCCTCTTTCTTTCTAAGGGGAAAGGGGGGAAACCACCAGGAAAAGGAAAAAAGTGATTTGTAATGAAGTTATGTGAGCCATGCGGTGGTATTATACATTTTTATTCTCTGGAAGTTGAGATTGAATGGAAAAGGCCTGAGTTTGCTTTAAATTGTTACCTTTACAGGAAAGGCACACCTTAAACCCCACACCCCCCAGCCTCCACTCTGCAGGATGGGGGCAAAGTTTCCTAATGGTCAGTGTTGAAAGAGCCTGCAGAGCATGTTCCAGAAAAAAAAAAGCAACAATCGCTTAACACCCCTACGGGCAGATTCTATCACTGTTTCTTTCATATGGTTTGTCCTGGATATATCGTTTTCTTACCCCTGGTTTATTCTTTCATTCTTCTCACAAATATTTGCGTCCCTACTGCGTGCCAGGGACTATTCGACAATAACTCCAACCTGCTCCCACCTTCCGCTACTGCTGAACGCGTCCTTCCTTTAAACCTCCCTTCAGGTGTGCCCTCCTGCTCTCCTGACGACTCCCTCTCTGAGGGCAGTCTCTTTCAATACCAAGGTGACAATTTTCACCTGGATGCAGGTAATTCACAGACCAAATCCCAGCCATCGGCTCCAGCTGCGCATTTTCTAACTCCCCACCAAGATGCTCTGACGCCACCTCACGTGGCCTGTGGCTCAGCCGCGACGTTCCACCTGCTTCTCCTCCATCCTGCTCTCCGCCCCATCCTTTAGTAAGTCCTGGTGGTTTCCTGCGGGCAAGCCCCCCACTCGCTCCCTCTGCTGTTACTGTGGTTCCGGCCTTCCCACCTCTAGCGTTCCACTTGGTGTCTCCACTCTCCCATCAGATAATGCTTCCTGAAGCCAATCCACGTTTCTTTCTTTTTTTTTTTTAATTTTTTATTGTTATGTTAATCCCCATACATTACATCATTAGTTTTAGATATAGTGTTCCATGATTCATTGTTTGTGCATAACACCCAGTGCTCCATGCAGAACGTGCCCTCCTCAATACCCATCATCAGGCTAACCCATCCTCCCACCCCCCTCCCCTCTAGAACCCTCAGTTTGTTTTTCAGAGTCCATCGTCTCTCATGGTTCTTCTCCCCCTCCGATTTTCCCCCCTTCATTCTTCCCCTCCTGCTACATTCTTCTTCTTCTTTTTTTCTTTCTTAACATATATTGCATTATTTGTTTCAGAGGTACAGATCTGAGATTCAACAGTCTTGCACAATTCACAGCGCTTACCAGAACACATACCCTCCCCAGTGTCCATCACCCAGTCACCCCATCCCTCCCACCCCACCCCCCACTCCAGCAACCCTCAGTTTGTTTCCTGAGATTAAGAATTCCTCATATCAGTGAGGTCATATGATACATGTCTTTCTCTGTTTGGCTTATTTCGCTCAGCATAATACCCTCCAGTTCCATCCACGTCGTTGCAAATGGCAAGATCTCATTCCTTTTGATGGCTGCATAATCCAATCCACGTTTCTCATTCGGTTTCCCATCATACATCTTCGTGTACTTGTCCCTCGAGCTATTGTTCACCTTACACAGCCCTCATTTTCTTGCCTCCTGTCCTTTGTTCATACCATCTCCTCGCCTGGAATGTTCTGTCCCATGACCCCCATCGTCACGTGCCCCATGTTCTGCTGAAGTCCACGCTCAAACTACTCTCTCTGGAACTCTTAAAACTCTTAAAATTCTCACCGTTTTCAACCCTGGACAAGTACAGGAGCTGGAATCAGAAAAAAAAAGTTAAATCCTAGCTCCACCCTCCGTGTATCTCAATGACTTATGGCAGGAGAGAGACCTCATTCGCATTCCCTGTGGGTTTGGGGCAACAGCTCAAAGTAGCTCCCCGTCCAGCACGACATCTCTTTGAAGTTTCATGCCTGATCTTGCAAATTTGTGCCATTTCATTCCGTTTCATAACACGTGTTTATATTAGTATAAAAACATTTGATCTTATTTACCAGTTAAATGCTCCCCCCAAATTTTTAAGTGAAGCTCTCACTCCAATAACTGACGTTGTTTAAATTAGCCACACCCATGTGTATATCCCCGAGGCACCCGATCAGGGAAGCTCGGATTTAGCATGTCAACCTGAGCAATTCACCCTTTTGAACCTATTTCCTATTCTGCCAAATGGAATGATAACCCTTGCTGGTTGTTCTTATCAGGATTGAACGAGGTCCACTGTGAAGAGCACTGTGAAACCAAAAATTGGTAAATATTAGGTAGTGTCATCATTGTATGTTTTATTTTCTCTACTGCAGAGTTTCCTAACCAGTGGTCATAGCGCACTGGTGTTTGCAGCTGGGTTACGAGGGGGAGTGGTTACATAACATAAAGATCCCATGGTCCTTGGGGCCGCCAGCGAGGCCAGTCACCTCTGGGTGCATGCAGGCCACACAGAGCCCCTCGGAGTCTGACGTCCTGCTCTGTGACCCCTGCAAGGAGGCAGCAGGATCCGCAGCATTGGCGGCTTCCCATGCGTTACCACCTGGACATTGACCTCAGAGGCCAGCTGCAGACTACACAGCTATCCCTCGGGGGCGAAGGCTCGATGCCCCGCTAGAGGAGTTGGGTGCTAGGGACCCAAGGAGGACAAGCAGAAGTGCAAGGTGCAGAGGGTCAGGGGAGGAAGAGCAAGGAGATTGGCTGGGAGGTTTGGGCCAGACAGCTGACCTAAATCCGTCTTCACTTCGAATCAGATATCTCTGTCCATTTTTGGCTGATGTCCAAACAGGGTCCAAGCTAACTTCGGAGTGACTGCTTGAACAATGCTGATGGCAGGGTGGTATTAAAACTATTTAACCTCTGAGGGGCGCCTGGGTGGCTCAGATGGTTAAGCGTCTGCCTTCGGCTCAGGTCATGATCCCAGGGTCCTGGGATCGAGCCCCGCATCAGGCTCCCAGCTGGGCAGGGAGTCTGCTTCTCCCTCTCCCTCTGCCTCTCTCCCTGCTTGTGCTCTCTCTGTCTCTCTCTCTCTCTGATGAATAAATAAAATCTTTAAAAAGAAAAAAAACTATTTAACCTCTGAGATGGCCCAGGCATTGACCAATCAGAACAGGTACCAGCTGGTTACAGGTACCATAAACAGTGCACGTCAGCACATACCAAGTGGATATTTTAAGTATTTGTTCTGAAGGAACATGCTTTAAATCAGAGCTGTCATTAATTTGAAATGCTTGCCGGGAAAGCGTTTGATTGGATTAAAAATCCACTGTTACCTCAAGAAATTTCAATTGAACAATTGTTAATGAAAGAAAAATAAGATGCTTCTATAAGTCTAACTTTTGTAAATGTTTAATATTAAAATTTTAAATTTTTATTACTTACCTGAGTTTCCAATTGTTCGTGGTTACTTGAAGAGATCCTTCTTTTTTTTTAAAGATTTATTTATTTATTTTGAGAGCGAGAGAGAGCACACGAGTGAGGGGAGGGGCAGAAGGAGACGGAGAGAATCTCAAGCAGACTCCCCGCCAACGCGGGGCAGTGCAGGGCTCCATCTCATGACCCCAAGATCATGACCCGAGCAGAAATCAAGAGTCAGGCGCTTAACCGACTGAGCCACCCAGGCGCCCCTTGAAGGAATCCTTCTTGAAAAGTCCTGGTAGTTATTGCATATAGCCAATTCAAACATAAACCCTGATAATAAAAAGCGATATTCACAGAGGAAAGCTAAAATGCGGAAAATATTTTATTTGGAAATTTTATATAAGTTCAATATTTAATGCTGTCTAATACTTTTATTTTCCAAATCATAATCATATAATATGTAGAGAATATAATTAATTTTTTTTTTTTTTACCAAATCCCATACAGATCCCTAAATCCGCTGCCCACCATCCACGTTTACCTCAATGGGACATACAAATTGTATGATTTTTCAATGTGTGCCCTGTCAGGAAAAAGATTCCAAAGCATCATTCTAGTGAACTCTAAATTCCAATATGTGTTTCGTCCTTTTGTTCAGCCTCTAATCACAGTGCCTCAAAAAACAAGTAACAGAATAAATGTTTGGTGGGTGAGTGAGTGGACCTTTCTGGAAGCTGTTGAGGGCAGCTCTAGGTTGATTGCTATTTCAGCCAAAAAGCCGTGACAGCCAAAGAACATGAGGAAGTCATTGTGTACATTTTGGCTGTCTGCACGGATTCCCTTTGGCCTAAAGAATGATATAAGGGCTCCACAGAAGGAGTCAACAAACTTGTCTGTGCTTGCAGAGGCTCAGAAATGATCCTGCATCAGCTCCAGCCTCCCTGAGACACCTGGCCAGGGCTTTCTGAGACACTCTACTCACTGTCACACAGTGACACGGTTTATACTTCCTTGTCCCCTGGCCCTAAAGAAAAATAGGTATTTTTTAGCATGTTCAGAAAACTTTCATACAGGTTTGTCAAACTCTCCAGTCTTTATTTTACCTATAAAGTTACACACTCAACAATGCTTCAGGGAATACTTTACACACTCACATGGAGTTACCTCCAAATAATGGCATCATTTTTTTTAAAGATTTTTTTTATTATTTTATTTGACAGAGAGAGCACAAGCAGGGGGAGCGGCAGGCAGAGGGAGAGGGAGAAGCGGACTCCCCGCTGAGCAGGGAGCCCGATGCAGGACTCGATCCCAGGACCCTGGGATCATGACCTGAGCTGAAGGCAGACGCTTAACCGACTGAGCCACCCAGGCGCCCCATGGCATCATTTTTGAATCTCAAAAGTAGTATGTACTATTTGAATGCGAGATTGGTTGTTTGGTCTATTTGCTTGTCGGATGGACATCTGGAGCCTGATTAATCTGACCACTTTTATCCGGACGCCAAATAAGTGGCCCGCTCAGTCTCTCTCTGGTCCAAATAAGCTTCCTGGGGCAAGAGAAAAGGGAAGAGAGAGCATGAATTTATCTAAGGAAAGACCCATCCAGTGAAGTTTAAAGATCACTGTCTTGCAGTTTCAAAGTCAAGCCAGGAGAGGGCACAGAAAACTTCTGCTTGATCGGCTAACAAGGAAGAGGAACTTCAGGAAATGGACAGAGCGCTCCTTCAATCTTCCATCAGGTGACAGACATAGTCCAGGTCATTTAGTCGGTCTGATTTCATCAGACCACAATTTTTTTTTTTTTAAGATTTTATTTATTTATTTAGAGAGAGCGCAAGCAGGGGGAAGGGCAGAGGGAGAGAGAATCTCGAGCAGACCCTGCACTGAGCGTGGAGCTGGTCTCGGGGCTGGATCTCACAATCCCAAAACCATGACCTGAACTGAAATCAAGAGTCAGATGCTCAACCAACTGACCCACCCAGGCGCCCAAGCCCACAACAATTTTATTATACAGTAGGCTAGCTTAATGTGATCTTTGCACCATTTAATTCTTTCTTGAAGAAAATGTTCAGATCTTCGGCTGAGGTCATGATTCCAGCCTTCGGCTCAGGTCATGATCCCAGGCTCCCGGGATAGAGTCCCGCATCGGGCTCTGTGCTCAGCGGGGAGCCTGCTTCTCCCTCTCCCCCTGCTTGTGTTCCCTCTCTCACTATATCTGTCGAATAAATAAATAAAATCTTAAAAAAAAAATGTTCAGATCTCTTCAAGCCCCAGCCAGTTTTCCTCTGCATTTCTTTTAGATGGCAGTCCTCTTTGCCTCTCTCAGGAAGTCAGCTGCTTCTGAGTAGCTCTCCTTCGCCTGCAAAGTGGAGACTGGAGGAGCTAACCTCTCCTGACTTCCTGGTGATGATGCACAGCTGAAAAGCACATGGTCAACCTTGTGCTTGGTGGGAACATTAGGTAAATGCAGGGTTATTAACTATAAACTATATACTCTGGGTAATAGATCTGACACAAGTTACTAGTGAGACTGAATATGCAGTAATTGAGGACCAAAGGGACTGTAGCTAAAAACCGAGGTTCCAGAGTGACGCAAAGCTCAGGGACACGTGGGAAAATGCTGTTTAGACAAAGCCATCTGTAAGCCAACTCATGCTAGGCAATTCAACCCAAGAGAACATCATTATACTACGTGTTTGGAGGACAAGGATCAATGCTTGAAGTACAGAGACCTCATACAATAAAACAGGTATGTTACAATGTTTCCTGCAGTATCATAAAGACAATGGGATGATACAGTATTTGTTGTTTCATTATGACTTACTTTTCCATCCCAATTTCTTTCTATATTCAACACTTGATGTATTTTACGTTTGTCTTTTCAATTATCCTATAAATTAAACATTTATATTTGATAAGGAAACTGGAGTGCTAAGCCAATGATGTGACCATATATTGCAAGGCCACTTCCTCCCCAGAATCCAGGATTAGAGATGGTCTTACCTGTTAAAAGGTTTCAGTCAGAGTGGTTGGAAGGGAGTGAGTCTCATCATGTATCAGACAGTTAAGAGGATAAAAAAAATCCCCCTGGGCGCCTGGGTGGCTCAGTTGGTTAAGCGACTGCCTTCGGCTCAGGTCATGATCCTGGAGTCCCTGAATCGAGTCCCGCATCGGGCTCCCTGCTCGGCAGGGAGCCTGCTTCTCCCTCTGACCCTCCCCCTTCTCATGTGCTCTCTATCTCATTCTCTCTGTCTCAAATAAATAAATAAAATCTTTAAAAAAAAAAAAAAAAAATCCCCCTGAATTGACATCCTTCCCATAGCTGCTATCAAAATTGTTTCAGATTTCCACTTTCGACACTTAAGATCCAGACTCCAAATATTCACTTCATTACTTGAACCTGGTTTCTGGAACAATAGCCAGCCGCTATGTAATTTTTCTTAGCTCAGAGTTCAAAGACCAGAACAAGAACAGAATTCAGGCTTTCTGGTTTCTTTATTTTTTTAAGATTTTATTTATTTATTTGACAGAGAGAGAGAGAGACAGCGAGAGAACACAAGCAGGGGGAGCGGGAGAGGGAGAAGCAGGGGCTCGATGCGGGGCTCGATGCGGGGCTCGATGCGGGGCTCGATCCCAGGACCCTGGGGTCATGACCTGAGCCGAAGGCAGACACTTAACAACTGAGCTACTCAGGCGCCCCAGGCTTTCTGGTTTCTAATTTAATATCCTTGTGGATGGGTCAAATCTACCTTTTTTCTCTTGGTGTCACCCTTGACTTGATTTTCTCTTTTAATCTTCTTTTTAAAATCTTTAATTTGTTCTGACTACAAAAGTGATACGTGTGTATTGTACAAAGTGAGAGTCCATCATTGTCTACTCCCACCTAATCAAGGTTGTATTTCAACGCATAGAAGGCTTTTGAAAAAATCAAAGCTTGATTTAGCTTATATTAAGTGGTTGACGACTTCCTTTTTCACCTTAAACTGCCTTGGAAATTTTCAAGATAAGTTTTTTTAAAAACTGCTTTATTTAGGGGTGCCTGGGTGGCTCAGTCAGTTTAACACCCGACTCTTGATTTTGGCTCAGGTCATGATCTCAGGGTCGTGAGATTGAGCCCTGAGTCCGGCTCTGCGCTCAGGGGGAGTCTGCTTCTCTCCTCTTCCCTCTCCCTTTGCCCCTCCCCCTGCTTACGCACACTCTCTCTCTCTCTCTAAAATAAATAATCTTTAAAAAAAACTTGCTTTATTTAGGTGAAATTTATATACCACAAAATTCACCTATTTTTAAGTGTACAATCCAATGATTTTTTGTAAGCTTGTGCAACCATCACCACAACCCGGTTTTAGAACATTTTCCTCATCCCTAAAAGTTTCCTCATGCCTGCAAATAAGCTTTTTTAAAGGGTGCATTTTTGTGGATAATTACAATCATGAATAACAAGTCCCAGAAATTTCCATTTTGCCTAGCTTTCATTTGCTGCTGGCAGACAAGAAGAAAATTGCAAAAGCCCATCAACAAATGTTGGAAGAAAACACCATAAGCTGACCGACAGCTGTTTGCTCAAAATAGTTTATTCATCCACTCCAGCTTTTACTGAGTGTCAGCCAAGTAGCAGGCTCTTGGTTAAGTCTGTAGAGATATAAAGACAGATAATAGCTGTCTTCTCCTGGAATAAATTGGGTGTGAGTTCAATAGTATGCAACCTAAGAGTTTCAAGATTCAATGGTTTTGAGACATAAAAGTTTTCCAGATGGGTGTGATATTTAGACTTCCACTTCCAGAAGTCATGATAAAGAAACAGGGACCAGATTTCCTTTCCCACCTAAAACAGCCAAAAGAGGACAAAAAATATGAAACAATGGTTTTCAATACACTGGACATAAAGCCACAAAGGATAATAATCCCTGAGAAAGGACAATAAACAGGGTGAGCCCTAATACTTGCCCTGGTTTACTACCTTGAGCTGACAGGCTACAGTGCAGGAAAGGAAAACTGAGGCAGAGCTCAGCGGAGTCCCTGAGTTGTGAAGACAGAGCTGAGAGTCCAGGGTGACCAAGGCAGCTAGAGTTTACAGGACAGAGTACCAGAGAGGACACACACACACACACACACACACAGGGAGGGAAAGAACCCCAGAGATCTGTAGAAGGCCCTCTTCTGGTATTCACCAAGTCCCACGTAGGGCATTTAAGTAGGAAAACTACCCAGGCCTGGGAGAAGAACCACTTGAGAGGATTAGAAGGAAAGGTGCTTCACGAACCAGCCAGGCTGGGAATAGTGCCTATTCCCACTAGCCAGATTAGAAAAGCTCCTAATTTATGGGGCATTGGGAAGAATATTCATAAAGATCTTGCCTCAGGGGGAATAATCAGCCCTAGAGCTGGCACTGCTGTGGTCCTAACAAATCTTAAAAGCAAGACCCCAAAGAATCAAACTATTTCCAAGTAACTTAATTGCACCCCAGAACAAAGTTCCAGATTTACAGGAGCACAAAAATATCCAGCACTAAACAAGGTAAAATTCACAATATCTGGCATCCAATCATAAATTACTGGGCAAGTAGAGAGGTAAATGTGACCCATGAGGACACAAACCAACGAATACAAACTGACCTGGAAGTGACACAGATGGTAGAATTAGCAAAGACATTAAAACGATTATTATAACTGTATTCTCTATCTTCAAAATATTGAGTAGAGTCATGGGAAATATAAAAAAGATTGTAAATGAACTTTTAGAACCGAGCTATATACAATTCCCAAGCCCACCACAAGTATTTCTGGACTGAAAATGCTGAACAGCCAAAGACTGCCACTGTTAATAGAAATGTCAAAGACAAAGCCTTTATAAAAAGGTGGGGGGTGCGGTTCCTGGGTGGTTCAGTCCGTTAAGCGACTGGCTTCAGCTGGGGTCATAATCCCAGAGTCCTGGGATCCAGCCCCACGCTCTGCGAGGGGCATGCTTCTCCCTCTCCCTCTGACTGCAGTTCTGCCTACTTGTTCTCTCGCTCTCTCTGTCAAATAAATATTTTTAAAAAAATTTTTTTAGAAAGGCAAATATATAAAACTTTTTTATTTTTATTTTTTTTAAAGATTTTATTTATTTGTCAGAGAGCGAGCACAAGCAGGGGGGGAACTGCAGGCAGAGGGAGAAGCGGACTCCCTGGTGAGCAGGGAGCCGGATTTCGGACTCGATCCCAGGACCCTGGGATCATGACCCGGGCGGAAGGCAGACGCTTAACTGACTGAGCCACCCAGGCATCCCTAAAACTTTTTTTTTTTTTCTAAGTAATTTCTACATCCAATGTGGGGCTAGAAGTCAGGACCCACCCAAGATCAAGAGTTGCATGCTCCACCGACTGAGCCAGTCAGGCGCCCCACAAACTCTTTTTTAAAGAAGTATTTGACCTTTCTACGAATTTTTTTCTTTTTTACTGTAAATCTGTTGTCTACCACTATTCAAGGCACAATCTTTTCGGTCAAGACGCATTTGCAGGGGCGCCTGCGTGGCTCAGTCGGTTGGGCGGCTGCCTTCGGCTCAGGTCATGATCCCAGGGTCCTGGAATCGAGCCCCGCATCAGGCTCCCTGCTCAGCAGAGAGCCTGCTTCTCCCTTTCCCTCTGCCTGCCGCTCTGCCTACTTGTGCTCTCTAACTCTCTGTCAAATAAATAAATTTAAAAAAAAAAAAAAAAAAGACGCATTTGCAGCACACAGGGTCCCACTACCCATTTCCTTTCTCCGGTCAAGGCGACAAGCCTAAGCCCTGACATAAGGCGCAAGGAAGCTGCAGGAAGCCACCCACGCCTGGGACTTCCACCAGGCACCAGTTTCTCCCGCCGCCACTGCCTCAGGTACACCTCCGCCCCAGCTGGAGTCTGAGCCAGTTTTCCCGAGCCGAGCTGGCCGACGCGGGGAGCCTGCGAGTGGACCCCGCTTAACCCGCGCAGCTCTGCGGCCCCTCGGCCCCTCCGCCGCCGGCTGGGGCCCAGAGGACCGCGAGCCCGCCCGACCGCGGATGCCGGGACACCCGGGCCGGAGCCCCGAAGGGCGCACGGGAGTAGAAACCGCCACCCGGCCATCCGCGGCAGAAAAGGCGGCAGCCGCGAAAAGCCCCCGCAGGCTGCCGCACTTCCAAGAGCCCGGGCCAGTGGGAGCCGTGGAACGCCAGCTCCCGGGATAAAGCCGGGCCTCGGGAGCTGGGCAGGGGTCGCCTAGCAACCGGGAGCCCAGAGCGCGGACGCCAGGCATTGGCCTGCGCGTGTCACGTGACGAGGCACCCCGGCTCACTGGAAGATTACGCCGCGGTCACGTGATACGGCGCAGGCGCGTTTCCGCACGGCTCGGGAACGGCGGTGGTGATGCCGCCACGGGACTGCGACCCGGGCTTTTGGCCCCGGCCTCAGATGGGGTGGCCAGAGGGTGACCAAACGGGCAGCTGGGGCCATTCCGCACCGGCGACAGTGAAGCGATAAAACGGTGCCAAATGCGCCCGTGAGGCTCGTTTGGTCGTGCAGGAGCATTTCCTGAGAATAAGACTCGTCAGATGCTGAAGTCGGCCTCCCGTGGGCACAGAAAGAGTTGTGTGAAATTTGTAATATTTAATAAGGGGTAAAATATAGGGTAATAAGGCTATTATATTCATTAGTCATTCATTCAGGCTCTCATATTCAGCACTGGCTGGAAGAGAGATCCTGCATCTGGGGTAAGAGGCGTCTCTGCGGGGTGGGGAGTACTGTCTTGCCGAGGTAGTAATTGGACAGGTGCAACTTCCACTGTGAATTTAGAGAACGGAGCCTGCTTCTCAGAGCCTAGTTATCCACATGTCAGTTCATAAATTCTAGGTCCCCGCGTGCAGGCCAGGGTTTGGGGGACCCCGCGACAAGCCTGTGAGGCTGGGCCGAAAAAATGTCCGATATGAAAGGGATTTGAGATAATTGGGACGGCCCAACTCTTCTTTAAAACTGCCAGGAGGCTGCTAGCAATACTATTCTTTCCTTCTAATAAATTTCACGCTAACGAGCGGAGGAGTTTAAAGTACTATATATACTCTGGAATACTGACACATACGTACCTTGTGGCCATCCTTGATTCCTCTTTCTTCCACACCTTGTATTCAGTGCGTCAGCAAGTCCTGTAGGTTCTACTTTCAAAATGAATTCAGAATCTGACAGCTTCTCGCAACCTGCACCCTGGTCAGATTCCCCACGGTGTGTCACGTGGGTTATTGCTAGTTCTATTGCTGGTTCTAACGAGTCCACCAACGCCTTCCTCTGCAAGTCAGCCAAAGTGTTTTTTTCTCTTTTAATAAATTCTGCACCCAACCTGGGGCTTGAACTCACAACCCTGAGATCAACATTCACATGCTCCACCGACTCAGCCAGCCAGGCGCCCCAGCCAAAGTGCTCTTTTGAAACACGCATTACATCATGTCACTTCTCTGCTCAAAACTCCAGTGGCTTCCTATTTCAGTCAGTGACAGCCAAGTCCTTATAATCACTTGCCACATAATCTGGTCCCATGGGTTCCTATCTACTGTCCTCCTCATTCATTGATTTCTGGAAGTGCTGTTCTTCATTCTCTTTCTGGAACAAGGCAGGTATCCTTACATATTTAGGTCTATGCACCTGCTATTGCCTGTGCTGAGTATTCTCCTTGGATGTCCACATGATTTACTCCATTCTGCTTCATCCTGCTCCAATGTTACCTTATAAAACAGACTTTCCCTGACCACCCTCTGTGAAGTAACAACCACTGCATGCACAAATTGCTCACACCTCTCCCCAACACTCCCTATCATCTGCTTGCTCTTTTTCCCTCTATAGCATTTATCACACCTGACACATTTTGTATGTTCTCTGTGACCCCTTACTATAATGTGAGCTCCGTGTGTTTGTCTTGTTCCCTGCTGTACCTAGAACAGTGTCTGGCATTCAGTAGGTGTTAAGAATTGTTGAGGAAATTAGGGGCGCCTGGGTGGCTCAGTCATTGGGCGTCTGCCTTCGGCTCAGGTCATGATCCCAGGGTCCTGGGATCGAGCCCCGCATCGGGCTCCCTGCTCCGCGGGAAACCTGCTTCTCCCTCTCCCACTCCCCCTGCTTATGTTCCCTCTCTCGCTGTGTCTCTCTCTGTCAAATAAATAAATAAAATCTTTAAAAAAAAAAAAAGAATTGTTGAAGAAATTAATGAGTGGTCTATGTCCAATATGGTTCTATTGCTGATTATGGTGAGTGGACCAAAGTTGTTCCAAGTGGCTAAAAGACTTTGAACATATCCCTGGTATTGTAATGATTCTCACATCGGCAGTGCCCACTCAGAATGTTTTGTATCCACCTTATATCTTAAAAGCTGGCTCTATATTCTTAGCTATGATACCTGAGATTCCTCCACAACTGTGATGTGGTGTTCCAAGAAGAAAGACACACGTTTTTCATGAAAAACTTGGAGCTTCCTGAAGGGAAAAAATAGAAAAGCAATTTAACTACCAAGGTGGGTATTAAACCAGTAATATCAAGGATAGATCAACAAAGTCCTGGTCAGATGTCAACAGAGTAGGTAAAGTAGGCTTGTGTCAATCCAGAGGTTCTTGGGAAAATTTGCCTTCCCCACCAAATTCCCTGAAGCCTAGAAATCTGTAGCTGATGATTGATACCTTTATCCCTATTAAAATGCAACTACACTAAGAGAGACCATATGAAGTTTCAGCAGTCATTAGTACCTTAGTGTGAATTGGTCCAGCTCCTCTTTGAGAGCAGGTTTTAAAAAAGCAAAGGAAGAAAGTAGGACCCATGAGAACTAAGAGGAACAGGTAGAGAGAAAGGGAGCCAAAGAAGGAGCATCACGTTGAGCTTGCCAAGGACAAACTTTGGCCTGTTTTGTACTTTTGCCCAGGCTGACTCTGGTAATCAAAGTACATTTTGATCTCTAGCTACAAACTTCTGAGTAGGCAAATTATGGTGCTTGAAATTACAAACATAATTACCTGCAATGTTTTGATAACCCAATGAGTACACGGTACACTGGAAATGAAGAGGAAGAATTGACCTAGAATATAGTGGAACTGAAATGCTATCAGATTTTAGGAAAGATAAGCAGGAAAGGGAGGAGGCATTGCATTATACATCTGCACATGATCCTGGCCTAAGAAATAGGAAACCGAATGAGAAGAGTTTTTGTGTTAAGGTAAAATGAGTAAAATAGAGCACTATCCGCTATCAGTTGACATGCCGGGAACAGCAAGGTAAGAGAGGCTTCTTTGAGCAACCATGAACTGATGAGGGAAAAATTCAAAGAACAATATATACCTGCTTAAAAAAAAAAAAAAAAAAACAAGTACTTAGAGTGTTTGGGGATTTAGTCCCTATTGTAGGAGTTCTATTTTTTTTTAAGATTTTATTTATTTATTTTTGCGAGAGAGAAAGAGCGAGTATGAGTGGGGGTGGGGGTGGGGGTGGGGGAGGAGCAGAGGGAGAAGCAGACTCCCCGCTGAGCAGGGACCCCAATGCAGGACTCAATCCCAGGACCCTGGGATCATGACCCAAGCCAAAGGCAGACGCCTGACTAAGCCACCCAGGGGCCCACAAATTGTAGGAGTTTTAAAAATCAACGAGGGTAAATGCCTTTACCAATTTGTTCTTCCTGGTAGAGAAGAATTAGGCAAGAACCTAGAAGTAGGCAGAAACTTTGCTGGCGGTGACCATATGGTGTAGAAAGGGTTTTGGAGCACAGCCAGGTGTCTCCACATGTAGTGTGCAGGCAGAATGCTGGTGCTCTAGTTAAAGGTTGGAAATAGATGTTTTTGTTCTTAAAGTTCTTTACAGCTTGGAGAACCTGCTGTTCACTAGCTGTATGAACCTGGGCAAGTTGATTAAAATTCCCACACCTCAATTTCCTTATCCATGAAATGGGAATGAATACAAATACAGGATTCCCCTGCCATCCAAAAGTTTGCTTTATGAAACTTCAATTTTACAGAAGACCTACATTAGTACTTGTTTTCACTAACCAAAAGAAATCTGAAAAGGATTTTTGATTTTATGAAATGGTAATCACTTCTTCGTTTTGCACCATTTCAATTTACAAAAGATTTCATAGGAACCATCTACTGTCAGATAGCAGGGGAAACCTGTAGTTCCTATCTCTGAGGGCTTTTAGAAGGATGAAATGAGGTCTTACATGTAGCTGTGTAAAGTAGTGGTTAAGACTGTGGACTTGTGGGGCGCCTGGCTGGCTCAGTGAGAAGAGCATGCAACTCTTCATCTCTCGGTTGTGAGTTCAAGCCCCACATTGGGTGTATAGATTCCTTAAATAAATAAATAACTTAAAAGTATGGACTCAAGTCAAATTGCCTGGTTTGAATCCTGGAACTGCCATTTACTACTTGTATGTCCTTGGGCAAAAGACTGACCTCTCTATGCCTGAGTTTCTTCATCTGTAGAATGGAGATAATACCTCATAGGATTTTTGTGAGGATTCAATGACTCAACACATAAAGTGCTTAGAAGAGTGTCTGGCACAAAGTTAGCATTCAGTAAATGTTAGCAATCATTTGCAAGGTTCTTGACATACAGTATTGATTGATACATGGGAATCAAGGGTATCCTTCTTGTCTAGGCTTTCTCTCAAGGTCCACCCCAACCCATCCTCACTTAGAATTATGGCCCGGAGATGTCTCAAGCCATTTGTGGTCACGAGTAATGGAGATGCAAAGTCTCATAGAGTGATGAGAGAAGTAAGAGTCCACACTCTGAACCAGATCAAGAAGCAATTGAGCAGAGCCCAAAAGGGGTGAGACCCCTACCTTGACATAATAAGGGTTCTATATGAAAAACCCATAGCCAACATCATACTCAATGGTGAAAAGCCAAGAGCTTTTCCCCTAAGGTCAGGAACAAGACAAGGATGTCCACTCTCACCACTTTTTTTTTTTTTTAAGATTTTATTTATTTATTTGAGAGAGCGCACGGAGGGAGAGGGAGGAGCAGGCTCCTGCTGAGCAGGGATCTCGACGTGGGGCTCGATCCCAGGACCCAGAGACCATAACCTCGAGCCGAAGACAGATGCTTAACCGACTGAGCCACCCAGGCACCCCTCTCTCTCACCACTCTTTTTTTTTTAATTTATGTAAGTAATCTCTGCAAATGACATATCTGATAAAGGGTTAGTATCCAGAATATATAAAGGACTGATACAACTCAACACCCAAAAAACAAATAACCCAATTAAAAAATGAGCAGAAGACATGAACAGACATGCCTCCAAAGAAGATATACACATGGCCAATTAGACACATGAAAAGAGGCTCAACATCACTCATCATTGGGGAAATGCAAATCAAAGCCACAATGAGATATCACCTCACACTTGTCAGAAAGGCTAAAATCAAAAACAAGAGACAACAAGTGTTAGCAAGAATGTGGAGAAAAAGGAAACTTCTTGCACTGTTGGTGGGAATGCAAACTGGTGCAGCCACTGTGGAAAATGGTACGGAGGTTCCTCAAAGGGAAAAATAGAACAACCCTACAATCTAGTAATCACACAACTGTGTATTTACCCAAAAAATTCACAAACACTAATTCAAAGGGATACATGCACCCCTATGTCTGTTGCAGCATTATTTACAATAGCCAAACTATGGGGGCACCTGGGTGGCACAGTTGGTTAAGCATCAAACTCTTGGTTTCGGCTCAGGTCATGATCTCAGGGTCCTGGGATCAAGCCCCATGTTGGGTTCCACAGTCAGTGGGGACTCTGCTTGAGATTCTCTCTCTCTTCCTCTGCCCCTCCCACTCATGCTGTCTCTCTCTCTTTCTCAAATAAATAAATAAAATCTTAAAAAAAAAAAAAACCACAACAGCCAAACTATGGAAGCAGCCCAAGTGTCCGTTGATAGATGAATGGATAAAGATGTGATATGTGTGTGTCCATATATGTGTATATATACACATATACGTGTGTGTACATATATATGTTTATACATATATAAAGAGAGACTGTATTGAGTGTACCATTTATTGTTGCTTTGTAACAAACCACCTCAAACTTAGTCATGCAAAATAATCATTGTATTATATTCACAGGTTTGTGGGTTGGGGATTCAAAAAGAGTACAGTGGAGATGGCCCCATGTCATCTGAGACCTCTGCTGGAAAGACCCAGATGCCGGAGATGGCTCAATGTCTGGGGTTGAAACAAACTGCAAGTATCTTTTGTGGTTTTCCTAGGAATTGGCTTTGATCTCATCTAGGTTGTTGCCTGGAACATCCACACATGTTCTCTCCATGTGGTTTGGGTTTCCTCACAGCATGGCTGCTGGGTTCTAAGACCAAGTGTTCCCAGAGAGCCAGGCAGAAGCTATATTGCCATTTATAACCTAGCCTCAGAAGTCACACAATGACATTTATACCAGGGTCAGTCAGCCATGATTCAAATGGAGAGACATACACCCCATCTCTCAATAGGAGGAATGTTATGGTCACATTGTAAGAAGAACATGTAAGATAGGAGATATTATTGTGGCCATCTTTGGAAAATAAAATCTGTCACAACCGGGCACATGAGCACCACTAGAAAAAAGATGTAACACAGAAAAATTAATCAATTCGTGATTCCAACCTCAGTTGAATCCTTAACACCACCTGACAATTCTACATCATTTCTCTGTTCAACTTGCTTCAATTTGCAATGGTTATTTCAAATATTCTCTGCTGTAGTAGACTATGTGGGTTTCACCTAACACCTGTTCCCAAAACCTTTTTCTCCTGTCCATGTCCTTTATAGAGGTGAGAAAAGCTAAACACTCACTTTCCTAGCCTTGCTTGCATCTCTGTGGCACTGTCCTGGCCAGAGAGATGTAAGTAGAAACCTACTGCAGGACTTCTGGCCAAGCTCTTGCCTTAAACAAGAAAATGCTGCATGGAGTGGAGGCAGCCAGGCATATTGTGACCCTCCAGGAAAGGCCAAAATATTAACAGAAATACAGGCCCTGATATCATTGAGTCACTGAACAGATGCCGCTGTCTACCTCCAGGCTTCCTATCCTGTGAGAAAAATAAACCTTTATTTGCTTAAATCACTGATAAGCTTTCTGTAGCTGATACGACCACTCTTCTCCACCCCCTGCTCCTCCACTTTTCTCTTTATTCTCCACAGATGACCTTCCATGCTTTTCAGAGAAAAGTCTTCAGATGGTCATTGACTTTCTTGCCACCAAACCTACCTACTTACCTGCATCCATAGCCATCTTGTTTCCTCACTCCCTCCTGTTATACCAGAAGAGGGGTCCCTACTCCACGGATGGGGAATTGGGTGGTGGTTAAGTAGGGAGATGCCACTCTTGCATCAGTTTTGGTTTTCTGACCTTATCCTCATGCTCTGGGCCTCTATCCAGTCATCAGCTACATGGCCATGAACAGGCCATTAAAGTAGCCAATACTTTATCGAGTGGATTCTAAGCTGTGCCCAATAAAGGCTCTGCAGTAGGCGCTGGGGGCATGCTAGGTCTAGGAAGGAGACAGTCCCAAGTAGAGAGAACACTTTACAAGGCAGGGGAATGGAGCCTCGGAGGAACCAAAAGTCCCAATGTGGTTGGGTGGGCAGCGTGCAGGAAGGGATTGGGAGGCAGGTCTGGAGAAGTCTGCAGGGACCAGAGTAAGCTCGGTTCTAGAGACTAGGCAGGGTCATGATTTTGGTTTTAACCCTAAATCATTGGGACAAGAAGTGAATTAATCTCTCTGAGCCTCAATTTCTACTTGGTAAATACATTTTAGAACTCTGCTTAGTTGCGTGAGAGTTCCTTTAGGGCAAAGAAAGACCTGTGTTTTTACGCATTTTTGTATCCACATGGTCGGCGCTTAATAAATGCCTCATTTGGGTGAATGAGATCGTGGTGTCCGCCACCGACTTCGTCTATTAACTCACTCATCGATTTCCCTCATTCCCTTCCTTCCCTCCCCTTTTCTCGCCCTTCCTCCCTCTGGCTTCCCAAGCCTTCCCTTCCCTCCAATCCTCTCCTAGCTTCCCGCTTCCTCTTCCCGGCCCGCCCCTTCTCTGCGTCGCGAAGGCAGAGAGGGCGAGGCGAGCTTTACGGCAGCCGCGTTGCGGCGGGGCGGGGCGCTGGGCGGCTGGCGCGCTTGGCGGCAGCGGTGGGAGGCAGGCCGGCAGGCAGGCAGACGGAGTTGCAGGCGGGTGGCGGCGGCTGTGCCTGGTAGTGAGGGCGGGAGGGAGTGAGTCACTGAGCGTGTGTGAGGGAGGGAAGGAGCAAGCGGGCGAGCGAGCAGCCCGCGCCGTTCGCCCGCAGCTCCAGCCAGGCCCCGCCGCCGCCCCGCAGCCCAGCGCCGAGGCCGGGCCGAGCCGAGCTGGGTCGGGCCCGGGCCATGCTGCTCACCGTGTACTGTGTGCGGAGGGACCTCTCCGAGGTGACCTTTTCCCTCCAGGTCGACGCCGACTTCGAGCTGCACAACTTCCGCGCGCTGTGCGAGCTCGAGTCCGGCATCCCCGCAGCCGAGAGCCAGGTATGCCGGGCAGCGAGCGGGGTCTCCCTCCGGGGCTAACCCTCCTGTCTGCGGGTCTCACGCCCTCCCTTTGCTACTGGTGAGGAATTGGGGGTGGGGGAGCAGGATCGCCTCTCCCAGCTCGCCCCCGCGTCCGGGAGGGAGCTGGAATCGGTAGCTGCCCCCACACACGCCGAGCGTGGGGTGGGGTGCCATGGGAGGGAGCGGAGAACCTGACCGCAGACGCACCCACTGCAGCCTGAGGGGCGCGTGGACAGTTGGGCGGCCCGCCCCACCTTCTGGCTCTTTGGCCCTTTCTCCCCTAATAATCCCGAGTTTGGGGTGTTGTGGACCTATGTACATTATGAACAACCATAGAATAGAAGAAGCAGCTCGAGGTTTGCAGGAATTCATACATCCTGCTTCCCCAACCAGAAATACCAGTTTGGATCACTGTGGTAGGTTGATGTGCATCGGCTTTTTTGGAGAGGGCTCCTGCTTAAGCAAACGTAATTTACCTTTAAAGGTAGAGATTTGCACTCCTAAGTGAAGGAAAAAGTTTTGAGACTTCATTACCTTGTTTTGAGGAATTTGGAAATGCCCTGTTCCCTTTTCCCTACCACATGGCATTTCTGGTTAAATTCTTTAAAAAAAAAAAAGGCAATCCCCCTCCCCCCCACCCAAGGGATGGCAGTTATTAGTTCAATTCATGTTGTTTCTGTGGTTTCTTCGCTGGGAGTAGGCCAGAATCCCTCTTTATTTCAGGCCACAATTCAGAGTTTGGATGGGTTCAAAGTTCAGTGCTTTATGAGGATATTTTTGTAAAAATGGCCTAGTATCTTCTCTGTGTGATTTGCCTGTTTCATTTCCCTACCCTGTTGGAAGGAAGTTCAGCTGCTTTAACATTTTAAATAAGCAAAGTAATTTATTCTCAAAATGCCGTGAGGCTGCCACCAAACAGAATTGGTGACGATAACTCTGGCCTTCACACTAAAACATTTAAATCTTAACTTGATAAGTAGACCTTGGAGGACATGTTCTAAACATTAAGAAAATTATAGAAGTCCTCCAAGGCCCCAGAATGTAAATCTTGATTTCCTACTGCAGTTATGAAATAGTTCCAAAAACTATTGCCCAACTACAGCGTGTTCTGCCCTGTGTTATGGTAAACAGATGCGTCAATATTTTGTTCAGAAGTGAGTATGATTCCTTTACAGTATGTGAACTTTAGAACTTTGGCATAAAGCTGAATATCAAGAAGGAACTTGTTTCAGGGTGGAAAGTGCCACTCAAATAGGCAGACTGATGAAAGATACAAAGAAATTGGTAAAAGGGATTATTTGCACCTTTTTATATAAACAGCTAATCCACAAAAACTGAGGAACAAGTTCCTGTCAGTGAATCCCTCAAGTGGAGAGCTAGGAAAGGACAGTTTAAGTAGGGAGGTACAGTCAACTCTTAAATATTTGAAGGTGGCTTTTCTGTTACCTTGGTTGTAATCACCAGCTGGTGGGAGAAATAAAAAATTAAGATGTAAGTTGATTTTGTTGTTATTAGGACTTGGGAGATGAAGATTGACACTGCCTCAATTTCTACCCTTTTTGAGATGGGCTGTAACAAAATTTAAGTGAAGAGTGTGTCAGATTGACACAGCTCAGGCTGTGAGGAGTACCTCACTAATTGAACAATTAGGCTAACTCCAAATTTCTTTCTTATTCCTTAGGTCACCTTTTGGGCATTTACTTCCTTCCCAACACAAATTAGCATGTGCAAAACCGGGCTCCAACTACTGTGAACCCTGTATTAATAGAGCCTTAAACAGCTCCTGTGTTTCAAGTTTGTTCCATTGGCTCCATTGTAACCTAACACAGTATCTATTTTAAGATGTCTGGTGGTGGGTTGTCTTTTCAGTTGTTTGTCCATCAGGCAGGAACAGGATCCACCCTAGACACTTGAGTCATTTCCGTTCACCAAATCATAATAGTAAGCATCATTATAGTTCTTACCTACAAAAATATCACTTACTTGAGGCCCCCTCTCCCACCCTTTTACCTCCCAGGTTCTCCCCTATTACTCGTCTTCCCTTTCTCCCTCTCACAGTTCTATTGGTCTCTTTACCTCACTCCTCTTATTTACCTTCTTAAAGGGATTTTTTTTTTTTTTTAATGTTCCTGGCTATTCTTTCCTGTCAAGATCTCCACCACTAATCTCCAAACTTTTTTGGTTATGTATTCCTCTGAGTAAAATGTTTTGGAACATACATCTTTGTGATATATAAAAAGTTATAAACATTATGAATGAATGTGATACGCATTTTATATATATATGCACATATATGTATATAACTGGAAACATCAATTATGTAATATACATGAAGTAATACCTTATGTACATTATGAACAGCCATAGGATAGAATTTAAGGAAGGATGAACTAAAATAAATGGAAATGAAAATTCTAATGTTTTTCTGTTCCTTCATGTTTAAAGAATTGCTTTGCATGCCTGCCCCACATGGAGGATCGCTAGTTTAGAATTCAATCTTCCACATCAGCATCAGTTGTGCATAAGTATGCACTTGGAAAAGGTGTTAATTTCTAACAGCTCTAGTCTGATTATAGTAGTTGTAATGTGACGATAACAAATTTAGACTAGAAACTTTCTCTGCTTGTACATGTGATTAAAGCTGGGCATGTTCCATCTCTTAATACAAGTGTGGGCTTGGAAGCCAGTCATGGTTCTGATACTTTGATGCGGACTTGGCCGGGCAAACTTCAAAGAATTATCAGAACTTAGCTTCACTTTAAATTAATGTCTTTGTATTTTTGAAACATCATTATAATTTACCCCTGTAGGTGGCATGTGGTAAAGACGTGTGCAGAATGTGTAAGGACTCTCAAATGAAAGGCATATTTAAATACCAAATAATAGCAGTGACTGTATGGTCCTGGAAAAGCAGCTCTGTACACAGCATGATTTGTAGTTTGTAAAACACTATTTTAAATCAGTAGAAACTGAAATTTTCTATTGTAGCTGGTTTTGACATGTTTATTTTAGCAGGTAATTTTCATGTATTTTTTTTCCTGATAAATACTGCATATTCATTATAGAGAATTTGTAACTTGCAGGAAAAGATAAGGACAGTAAGTTAGTACCTCATAACCCTCAAATAACTGCTGTTTACTTTTTTTTTTAAGATTTTATTTATTTATTTGAGAGAGAGAGATGGCGAGGGAGAGAGCACGAGCAGAGGGGAGAGGGAGAAGCAGGCTCTCCACTGAGCAGAGAGCCTGACGTGGGACTGGATCCCAGGACCCTGGGATCATGACCTGAGCCGAAGGCAGATGCTTTACCAGCTGAGCCACCTGGGCGCCCCTACAGTTTACATTTTAGTGTATTTTTTTTCTAAGCTTACTTCCTCTTATATATGTACTTTTTTTTTTTTTAAGGTTTTATTTATTTGACAGACACAGCGAGAGAGGGAACACAAGCAGGGGGAGTGGGAGAGGGAGAAGCCGGCTTCCCGCTGAGCAGGGAGCCCGATGTGGGGCTCGATCCCAGCACTCTGGGATCATGACCTGAGCTGAAGGCAGACGCTTAATGACTGAGCCACCCAGGCACCCCTATATGTGTCTTTTAAACACGATGCCCTGAACTATACTAACAGTTTCAACTTTCTTTGTTGCGTCAACACTACATTGTCAGCATTTCCCATCGCATTTCAAATTCTTCAAATTTATCATTTTAATGGCCATATCATATACCATCCTATGGATGTACTACAATTTATTTAACAATTTCCCTATTGCTGGGCATTTGAATTGGGGAAAATTGGAAGCAGTTATGAGTAACATTTCCATGGATACCTATATACTTAAGGCCTTGTCCCCATTTCTGATTATTTTCTCAGGATGTATTCTTAGATATGGAATTGCCGGGTCTTTTGAAAGGCTTTTAGTAACTGTTGCCAAATTGTTTTCCAGAAGGTTGGAAAAGTCAAGCTGTTGCGATAGTGTATGTAGATCACTTGGCATATAGTAGGCTTTCAATTAACGGTAGATACTATTATGTAGCCATTCACATGTGAGTCCAAAGATTTTGTGGCCAGTGTCTGGTCCTTACAGCTAAAAGTGTATTGTTACAATTTCTGTTGATTGAAGGCTCTCATTCAGAGACCGGAAAACATTTGACATCATGCTCAAAGATCCCAGAGTTGTTTTAATTAGACTATTGTTGAATGTTGACTAAGAGGAGAATTCTGTCTGGAGGGCACCTCCTCTAGAATAAGTCCTTACAGGTGGGCCAGTTCTGCACCTAAAGACTTGCAGCAGTATCAGTTTTCCTGTTGTATGTTTCATAACTGGCAAAACTAGAATTTTTAGCTTTGTGGCCTTTGAGTTGGGTGTTCTAGTAGAAAGTATCACCAGTGCTATTACTGAAACTCATTTTGTTTTGACTGGTAGAAATTTGAAACCATTGGTCTAATATACTCCTATTAAGCTGGAAGCTCATTCAGTTTTATTCTAGGACTTAAGCTATAAAATCATTGTCTTTCTTAGACTTTTAAACCTGTTTTAACAAAAAGAAATCATTTCTTTGTGGCAGTTATAATTTCAGTTAAGCTTTTGTTTATCTCCTTTGTGTCCTTGACTAAAATGGAATACGCCCGCTGCTTTGTCAGTGTGAAAGATGTTTGCTCCTCACCCACATTTTCCAGTCTAGTATTTTTAGGAAATGGGGCAGATAGCAATATTCCACATTTCATGTATGTGTTTGGTGGTAGTTATTACCTGGATCTTATTGTTAGATGAGGCTGTCTTACTTTAAAAAAAAATTATATTGTCTGCTGAGGAAAGACTGTGTTAACTAACACTGTGGAGTGACATACAGCGTCTACAAGGTGGGAGTCCAAAGAGGGAGAAGTTGCTAGTGTTCGGGGCAGGGGTTACAGTGAGCAGTGGATAGGGTTTGCATCCCCCCGGTTAGTATAGGCCCTTATTGGACGGCTTTATAGCTCTTGTTCAGGTCACCAGCTGATTCACCAGTCCACTTTGGACTTAGGTTTGGGGAAGTTGTATGTGGTCCTCAGGGAAGATTATGTATGGGCTCTATAGTCAGGCAGACGTGGGTCCAGTCATAGTTCTCTTCTTAATAGCTGTGTGGTCTCAGGTCACCGAACTCTCTGTATCTGCTTCCCCGTCCATAAAATGGGACAAATAAGGCCCACCTCATAAAATGATTGACAATTCAATGAGAGGCTGTTGGTAAGTGGGAGACCGTGAGAACCCATTGTGATAGAAGCGCACGCAATGGTAGTGTTTTATTGTGGCCCTTCAGGCTGAAGAGATTTCAGCGATCTGGTGGACAGGAGCATTTTGATGCTCCTGAGTTTGATTTCCTATTGTAGATAAATGTTTTTTATAAGTACAGTTAGAATGTGTCAGACTGTATCTCTAAATATACAGATAGTTGAGTTTCTGAACCTGGAAAATTAAGGAGTGGGCCGTGGACCACGTGGTCCCTTCATTGTGGTGGCTTCACAGTGTCGCCGCCACCTTGTAAGAGCTGCCTGCGTGGCGTTTCTCTTGGCATGCCTCTTCTTGCTGTAGACCTCAACCCAGGACACTTGTCACTTCAGATTTCCAGTAGTTTTCCCAACAATCCCACAAGTTATGGTACGACTCTGAGGTTGTTATTGCAAACAGTCTGTGTTGATTCTGCTGTACCTTTACTGTGTGATATGTGCTTAAATAAGGGAGAATAAGAGTGTGAATGGATTGAGGGAATGATAGTTGCAGTCTGTTGTAACATGTTTGAACTCTGTAGGTTGAGGGTAAGAACTAACATTACATTTTCTTTTTTTCTTTTTTTTTTAAGATTTTATTTATTTGAGAGAGAGACAGCTAGAGAGGGAACACAAGCAGGGTGAGTGGGAGAGGAAGAAGCAGGCTCCTGGTGAGCAGGGAGCCGGATGTGGGGCTCGATCCCAGGACCCTGGGATCATGACCTGAGCTGAAGGCAGACGCTTAACAACTGAGCCACCCAGGTGCCCCTAACATTACATTTTCTAGTCACGTAGAGAACTTACAAAGTATCGTCAGCCCTACATACTCTGAAATCAGTTTTTTTGTGCATCCCCAGAAGTATTCGGTTTTGGAAATTCGGTTTCCTGTTCTGTTCCTCACATCAGTGCAAATTCTGCGAGCAGATGTGACAGATCCTTTTTCCCAGTATAAATCCTGTATTTTTCAGGTTCTGTGTCAGGCAGTCTTACTATGAAAGCTTTGAGGATGCATGAGGAAACACTGTAAAATGGTAGTGGAGCAGAAAGACCTGGAAGGGACAGCTGTAGTGATTCTCAAGTCCCAACCGCTTGCTTGACAAATGGGGAATGTGAAGCCTGGACCAGCTGAGTGACACGGCCACCGTCAGAGCCAGGACAGGACTCAGGCTCCTCAGTTTGCATGTGGCCTGGTGCAAAGCAAATCATTAGGGAGAAAAACCTTTCAAAGCCTGAGTTTATTCTGAATGCCCCTCTGGAGTATGTGATAGCTCAGGGTAGGTTTTATGTTCCTTCATGGTAAAATTACCCTATGCTCTTTGTGCCTTTGCTTTCTGCAGCGCGGTGTTTCATCTGCTTTTCTGCTGTCAGGTTTTCTTCAGTGTTTGATTGCATCTCGTAAAAATATTAGTAGTAGTAGTACATCCATGATGCTTTTTGCCATCTGTGTTTAGTTGTTCTTTTCTGAATTTCTTCCCCTTTCGTCTTCCACTCATAAGTGTGACCAAACTTTGGGAATGGTAGAAGAGAAGGAAGGATGCAGAATGGGTGGTATTTGGAAAACTTGTAGACTTGCCAGTGTGCAAGATCATTTAAAGGTGGACACACAGGGATGTCATGTCCAGTTTGGTGACTGTAATTAACAGTGCTGTATCACATACTTGAAAGCTGTTAGGAGAGTAAATGTTAGAAGTTCTCATCTCACACACACACACACCCACACACACAAGGCATTTGAGATACGGAGAACAAAACAAAATCCTGTCCCCAAGTAGCTTACATTTTAGTGGGGCAGAAACACAATAAAGAAAGATTTATAATATGAGAGATGAGGGTACATTTTTAATAGAGTGATGAGTGAAGAGCTCTGAAAATGTAATGTTTGATCAGAGACCTTAAAAGAAATGACTGGGGAGCATCTGGCTGTCTCAGTTGGCAGAGCGTGCGACTCTTGATCTCAGGGTCGTGAGTTTGAGCCCCACATTGGGCATAGAGCCTACTTAAAAAAGAGATAACTGGGAAAAGAACATTCCTTAGGTAGAGAGAAGAGCAAGTGAAACAGTCCCAAGGGGGAAATTGATCATGCTATTTGGGGAACAGCAATTACAGTATGAGATGAAGTCAGAGGGAGAGCCAGGGGCCAAATGGTTTGGGCCTAGTAGGTAATGGGAAGGACTTGGGCTTTTATTCCAGGTGTGATAGGAAATCATTGGGGGGTTTTGAGCAGGGACTGACAATCAGATGAAAAGGGACGTTGTACGTAGTCTTCCTGCTTTGTGCCATGTTACTTCTCAGTGCTTTCTACCGTGCAATCTTTTCTGGTTGTAGATTGTCTATGCTGAAAGACCACTCACAGACAACCACAGATCGCTGGCTTCCTACGGCTTGAAAGATGGGGACGTTGTGATTTTACGGCAGAAGGAGAACGCCGACCCTCGACCTCCAGTGCAGTTCCCAAGTAAGACATCCTGACACCAGAATCAGGAGAGAGGGCGAAACACGGTGGGCCAGAGCCGTGGACTAGCTTCGGGTTCAGAGTGCAGGGCACGGGCTCTGACTGCCCCTTGGTTGCTTTGTAACCTTGGATCGTTAACTTCCCTACGTCCGGTTCATCACCAGCTGTAGGATAGGCTGTGGGAATAGTGCACATGCAACCTTGGGCACACAGCGTGTCCTCGATAAGTGTTTGCTTCTGTTGTTATCAATAATAACTTTATCCTTGGGAAGGACCTCGGAGGCCACCTCTGCCTGTGATTCCTGACTGACTTTTGCTACTCCGTGTCCGGCCCTCGGCTAGCAGGCCTGTGTGGAGCAGTCAGCCAGGCGCTTGTACCCACGTCGCATGGGGCTCATCACTGTTGTGGGGGAAGAGAGTCCTCTTCATGATTTATTACCACTAATAGATGAAGCTCTGATTTTAAGTAATGTCTTCAGTGTTACATAGCTAATAAGTAAAGGCATGGGAACAAAAATGTGGTACTTTTTCCAATATACTGAGCTTTAGGAGCATTAAGCAGCCGGACCACCAAATTCTGTTCCTTCCCCACTGGCCATGTTAATCACATGAAAGGAAGCTGTTGTCTACGTTGATGTTCCATCCAGATGAGGTGTTTATAATCTGGAATCTGTGCATTGGGATTTAGAACGTTTCTGTGTCCCTGAAGTAATCACAGAATTGCGTGGCTGTGAGTACATGTGCACTTAATGGGGAGAGGATCTGTAGCTTTCTTCAGATACTCAGAGGGGTTCATGATCTGTAGAAAGTTGACAAGGTTCTGAGGTGGAACTGTGTGATGAAATGTAATAGTGTTTTCCATTCCCAGCTATCTTCAGATAGATTTCTTTAAACAGTGTTTAGTCTTTAGGTTGGCTGGTTTTATAGTTTGTGGTAACAGCTGACGGGTGTCTGGGTGAGGATGATACACTCCAGCTTAGAACACAAGTTTCTAGTCAGCCTGAGACTGGGGCTGTAAGAGACCATCATGCACTGTTCCTCCCAGATCGGGGTTACACGAGTCCCTCCGGGCTACTGTTAAACTTCAGAAAGAGTTGTGATTCGAACGTGCCCGTCAACAAAAACCAAGTCTTCCTTTGGTTAATTTGGTGAAATTGTTAGTTCTGGAGATTCACTGTTTTTTTGTTTTGTTTTGTTTTTTTCTGTACTGTCCCATGTGGACAAGAGAGCCAGCAGGTGGGGGAGGGGAGGTGATCTCGTCTATCAGGTAAACCGGTTTCTCAGAATTACTCTGAAGCGAATGGACTCTCAAGATAAGTGTAACAGGGTTAGAGATAAAATTTCTTGACCCACAGAGAAGGCCCGCCCCTGTGTTTTGCTGGTTGGTATAGATTAACTCCCTCATACATGTACACGCACACATACACATTTACTAGCTGCCAGCTCAGGTCCGTTTGAAGAAAGTGTCTAGTTTGAACCCGTGCTAAGAGGCAGAAACTGACACTGGAATTTAAGGATTCCCTTCTTCTATTGATGTCCCATAAGCTTCAGCATGGCCTCAGACTTGGGACAGGAGTGACCATCAGATACATTTTTGGGATTGAGGAGATGCAGATTCACTCAGTTCTAGCCCCCCATTCTGGCTCTGCTCTACTTTTTCTTTGCTAAGGTAAAACTCCTTTTTAAGTAATAGCTTTATTGAGATATCATTCATATACCATACAATTCACTCATTTAAAGGGTACAGTTCATTGATTTTTAGTATATTCCAAGTTGTGCAGCCATCACTACAGTCAATTGTAGCACATTTTCATCACCTTAAAAATAAACTGTACCTATTAACAGTCATTCCCCTTCTGCCTCCAAGCCTCCTGGCCCTAGGCAGCCATCAGTCTACTTCCTGTCTCTGTGTATTTTCCTATTCTGGACATTTCATATAAATGGAATCATATAATATGTGGGTCCTTTGTGTAAGGCTCCCTTTTATTTTCCTTTCATTTTAATAAGGTCAGCTCAGCCTGGATTATAGAACCTGGGAGTTGTAGCCTCTAAATCTGTTCTATCTTTTGGTGACCTCAGCACTGAGAACCTGAGCATGTTACTTTTCTTCTGTTTGTCTCTCCTGTAAAATGATTATACCTGCTAGCTCCCCGGGGGTGTAAGAGTTAGTAGTGATGCACAGAGTGAAAGTGTAAATTCCAAGAATGAATATGTTTAGCAGAGACTTGTAGAATTTTACATCTAAAATTGATGCAGTTCCTTTGGTTTGTATAGTATTCTTTACCCAAGGTGTGCAGGCTCTTTGAAACATGTCAAAGTGGACTGGGATTTTTCTCAAGAATTACATCCAGAATTATGTGATTATGTATATTGAGACTAGCTTTAATGTTTTAAAAACACAAATAAGTAGGGGCACCTGGGTGGCTCAGTCGTTAAGCGTCTGCCTTTGGCTCGGGTCATGATCCCAGGGTCCTGGGATCAAGCCCCGCATCCGGCTCCCTGCTCAGCAGGGAGCCTGCTTCTCCCTCTCCCACTCCCCCTGCTTGTGTTCCCTCTCTCGCTGTGTCTCTCTCTGTCAAGTAAATAAATAAAATCTTTAAAAAAACACACACACAAATAAGTAAAAACTTGTCATCTCTTCTGGGATACTGTATGAGCCAAAAATCTAGGATTACTACCATTGTCAGCACCCCTTTTCTGTTCTTACCTGTGGGTTCTCTCGGACTGCTGTCTTTATATTCAGTCAGTTGAGAGAGAGAGCAGGGGAAGGGTCAAATGTCTGCAGTTACCATTTACTACATGCCATGTACCAGCATATGTTCCGCTGTTCCCTTCAAATGCTTGTTTTTATGGAGTCACTGGAAGTAAACTTTGAACCGATTTTCCCCAACAGACTTACCCCGAATAGACTTCCGTAGTATAGCCGTGCCTGGCACGTCAGGCTCCCGGCAGCGCCAGCCACCAGGGGCACAGCAGTCCCACTCATCTCCTGGAGACATAGCTTCATCTCCTCAGGGCTTGGACAATCCAGCCTTGCTCCGAGACATGTTGCTGGCCAACCCCCATGAGCTGTCCTTGCTGAAGGAACGCAATCCGCCCCTGGCAGATGCTCTGCTCAGTGGAGACCTTGGTAAGCTTATAAATACAGAAGACTGTCAAGCTGACCTGAGGGGCAGTAGTTCTGTCGCAGCGTGTGTGGAGAAACTCGAGCAACTGGTGTGTTCGACCCACCGCGTCAAGTGGTTTCTTGCACCTACCTGTTGCTCTCTAGGTAAATTAGTGCTAGTATCAGAGGCTGAGTCGACTGGCAGTAGTGAGAGAGTTTTACAACTGCATAGAGTTCTGAAATCCAGCTTGACCAGCCCCTTCCATTGACATTTTTTTTTTCCAAATTATTTTCACAGCGCATAATCTAGGTACTGATATTTTAACCTGTTTAGTTAGACCCTCAGTCTGAGAGTGCACTAGTAAGCCAGCTTGCTGCCAGGTGAAATGCTTTTAGTTACAGAAAACATGTCCAGTGCCATCAGCCTTTATGGTAAAATGGAACCCAACCCCTTTATTTTCACCCGCCCCAAGTTTAATGAGAGTGGGGTTGTTGCCAACAGTTTGCTTGGAGCTGTATTTGAGCCATTCTTACATTAAACAGAATGCTTATTTTTAGTCAGCTTCATGAATAAAGTTATTCTCTGTAAATTTCTCTAGTTTTACTCTTGGGCTTATGAAATGGTACTGATTAAATTTTAAAATATAACAGACACTTAATAGCTCATTCTTCAGTTGACCATTTTTAAAATCGAGGTAATAATTACCTAACAGAAATGCACAGATTTTAAGTATACAGTTCATTGAGTTTTGGCAAACTCATGTAGCCACCACCCTAGTCAAGATACAGAACATTTTTCTCACTCCAGAAGTTCCAGTATATTCTCTGCAACAAGTCAGTTATGGGCTACTGCCATTCTGATAATCATGGTTTTGATCTTCACATAAATGGAATCATACACTATGTCCTCTCTGATGTCAGGCTTCTTTTGCTCAACTTAATGTGTTTTAGATTCATTCATGGTGTGTGTATTAATAGTTCCTATGACCATTATTTTGGTGTCTTTAATTTCTTATGTAGCAGATCTAGTCACCAAAGGCCACAATGATGGCATGTTTAAGTTTATACACTTATATGCACCCCCATTTAAGAAATAGCAAAATTAAGGTGATTCTTGTAACATACATTTTAAAGCAAGCAATATTTTCTCTTTACTCATTTCCCTATTATTCATCACGTTAGCTAGGTAGGCTAACAGTAGTTTGCATTTAACTTACCTGGCTTAAGGCAGAGGGTGTTATAAAGGGAATGAAACTAGAAGAGGAGAAACAGGGTTGTAGTGCACTGTTTTTTTGGTTGACTTTTGTTTTTTAATTGAACTGTAGTTGACACACAGTATTACCCTAGCTTCATGTGTACCACATAGTGATTCATCCAGTCTGCGCCTTACGCTGTGCTCACCACAGGCACACCATTTGTCACCACACAAATGCTATTACAATACCATCGACTACATTCCCTGTTGTCGTGCTCTGTTTTATTTCTAGGTAATAGGTTCATAAGAGCGGCCGGGGAGGAGAGCAGTGCAGCCATTTACCTGCCACACAGATAGTCATTCCCGCTGATTTCAGTCCAACTATTGTTATCTCTGGGTAGAAACAATATGATGGATAACTTCTTACAGGAAGGAATGATTTTTGCAAAGACTTGATTTCCTTATACTAAATTTGGGTGACGTAGTCTTGCCTCAGAAAATAGCAAGTAAATGTAATTGCTCACTTAAAATAATTCTTAGGGTTCCTTTCTGCATCTCTTTACAGTTGTATCTTGAGAAACTATTTGATCTGGAAAAGTACTAATAAAGAATGGAAATAGAGTGGTACTGAAGACTTTCCCCCTTATTTTTGTAGAGAAATTTTCTAGGGTCCTGGTGGAGCAGCAGCAGGACCGAGCCCGGAGAGAGCAAGAAAGGATTCGTCTCTTTTCTGCTGACCCTTTTGATCTTGAAGCTCAGGCAAAAATAGAAGAAGATATAAGGTAATGACCCTTTACCTAAAGAGCGAGCTTTAGAGAATCCAGAGTTCCCGAATGACAGGTGACACAGGTGACCCGGTATCAGTTGGGCGTCTGCTCTGAAGCAACGTCCTTGTTTTGTATCTGAGAGAGCAGCATCAGCCTTTTAGGTCATTCTCTCCTCTTCTGTTTTCCTCACACGTTGATTCAACATTACAAACCTAACTTTATGGCTTTCTCTTCTAAAACTTGAATGAAAACTCCGGGACCAGCCCACAGTGCATCATCAAAGCAGCTGCAGGTAGATGACCCCGGGGCTGAGTAGAAGCCCCAGCTTGGTGAGACTGTTAGGCTGACTGACTGGAATCTGAGTCCTTAGACATAACGCGGGAGCCCTAATTAAACCCGGGCTTGAGCATGATTGGATTAGAGAGAGCTCTGGACAGATGGAACCCTGTAGTCCTGGGTCTGTTTTCCTCCTGCAGTTCTTGCCCTGGCCTCAGTGGATAAACTGCCTGCCGGACACTTTTCCAGCTCCAGCGTCTCTAATGCTGTTGTTCTCACGTGGGGCTACGTTAAAATCACAAAAGAAGCTTTAAAAATGCAGATGCTTGTGCTTCACTCCCAAATCTGTTGGATCAGAATCTTAAGAGGTGGGGCCAGGGGGCGCCTGGGTGGCTCAGTCGTTAAGCGTCTACCTTCGGCTCAGGTCATGATCCCGGGGTCCTGGGATCGAGCCCCGCATCAGGCTCCCTGCTCGGCAGGAAGCCTGCTTCTCCCTCTCCCACTCCCCCTGCCTGTGTTCCCTCTCTCGCTGTGTCTCTCTCTGTCAAATAAATAAAATCTTAAAAAAAAAAAAAAAAAAAGAGGTGGGGCCAGAGCAGGTACAGTGATGCTAAGGCCAGCCTGGGCCACATTTCTAGTCATGAGCAAGATGCTCTTCAGTCCCTTAGAATGAAAGAACAGCTGCCCCCTCCACCCCATTCAGTTTTTGTTGCGAATGGTTAAGGCCTTAGTTCTTCCCCCACCTTATCCACCGTCTCGGTTTTCTGCGGTTAACTGTAGTCCAGAAGCAGGTAGATCAGAAGATCAGTGGTAGCCTAATACCACGTCACAAAACCTCTGTCATTCACCTCACTTCATCTTATTAAGTAGGCATTTTATCATCTAACATCATCATGAGAAGGGTGAGTACAGTACAATAAGATGTTTTGAGAGAGACCACATTCACATAATGTTTATTACAGAATATTATAATTATTTTATTGTTGCTTCTATCTTACTATGCTTCACTGATAAATGGTTTATCATAGGTATGTATACACAGAAAAAAACATAGTATATATAGGATTTGGTACTCTTTGTGGTTTCGGGCATCCCCTGGGGGTCATGGAATGTATCCCTTGCAGAGAAGGGGGGACTGCTGTATAACTAAGAAGAACTATGTTCTTCGTTGTCATAATCTTTTGTTACTCGAATGAAGCCCAACTTGGTCATTATATTATACGGTCAGCTTGGAAGTCAAATAACGGTTATTTTATTTCTTGTTTTTCTAACTACATTTGAAATCAGGGAAATTTAAATTGTATGTCAGAATTAGTTGTCAGCCCCAAGCCGTTCGTGTTCTTGTTGATGAAGTGCCCCCATTAATTGCATCAGTATATTAGTATATGAATATCTTTGAAAAAGCATCTCACTAGTTAAATCTACCCAGAGAAACAGGAAGAAATTCGTGTTCTCTGAACTAGACCCCATTGCAGCTCTAAGGGAACCTGACATAATTCTCAAGAATAGACGTGTTCAACCCAGGAAGTAGGAGGGAGAGTGGAGAGGCATCGTGGCCAAACCCTGACCTGCCCTGCGGGCAGAGTGGCAGTGAGATGAGGCACATTCGTGTGGCCCATGGGGGGCCAGGGGAGATTAAGGAAATGGGGTAATGTGTACACTCTTTTAAAAAAAGAAGACCTTGTGCCTCTCAAGAGACTCTCTACATATAGGGCCCAGAATAGCCAAAGTGACTGGTATTATCTCAGAATCTGATTTTGCTGAAATTTATCTTGGTTGCAGTCAATGCAAGGTCAGGAGTGTACAACTAATTTTAGTTCATTTCTAAATTTACGAATGTGGCATAAGAGAAAAGCTGTGTAATTCTGTCAGATGCCTCCTAAAATTTTATTTGGTACGCTGCACCAGTGATTACTCAGGGTATATGTACACTGGGGTATAATAGCTTGCATATTTCCCTGACTGAATTAAACAAGTGTGCCTTTGATTTCCTGAAAAGTTTCATACATTATGAGAGAATGGCTGATAAAATCATGAGTTCAGTTGAGGTAGAGTATTATTATGAAAAGGACAGGCACTACAAGTTAGAGCAGGGTCAGCCAGAGAGGAACTATTTTAGGGTTTGCAGGCCCCGCTGTCTCTGTCGTGAGGCTGGCTTAAGCCAGTGCGGGTACCAGAGCGGCCATACGTAATGCGACAGCCCAGAAGCGAGCATGCAGCTGCGCTCCCGTAAAGTTTGTCTGCACAAACGGGTGGCGGTCTGTGGTTGTAGTTTATCCCCAGTCTGGGGCCCTGTTCCGTTCGTGTCTCAGTCTTCAGGTACCTTGTGCAGCCCCTGCCTTATTCCCACTAACGTTGGTAGTGTTCGTAACTGCGCGGTGGCGGTGTCGTAGCCAGTGAGGTTTATCCGAGGCACAGGTTTTCAAAAGGAGGTTGGGAATGAAGGCATGAGATGTTGGAGTAAGCTAGAACCCTCTTCTATATCCTTTTCTCATGTGGGAATTAGAGTATGTTTGATGTTTGAAGGAACGGTTTGACGGACCACATGAGCTGTGATGCGTGTGTGTGGTTTTCTAAGTGATAGCGGTAACTAGAGAGACGCATGCATTTGCTGAGCATCTGCGCTTCTGGCATCACCGTGTTCTAGATGCTCCGCCTCGTAGCCGCACTACAACAGGGGTCGTTACCTCCCTCACAGGTAGAAAACCCAGTCTCGGGAGTTAAGCAGAGACACAGCACAGACCGTTAACACCCATGTATTATATTTGCCAACTATTTCTAAGGCACTGGGCGTAGGAAATGTACCCAGATACCCAGTAAATCCCCCGTTAAAATTGACGCATTCGTGAAATTCTCACATTCTACAGAATTAAAAGGTTGTGACCCTTACTCTCCAGAGGTTTATCTTCCTGTATCTGAGCTCATAAAGGGAGCAGAACTGTTTGGCGTGAGAAAGCCATGTGTATGCCTTTCGATTTTCTGCCGGCTGCATCTCTACCTCACCTGTTGCCCGAGAGAGCACCGGTTTCCATTTCCATGACTCAGCTGCTATAACAGGGGCAAAAGAGGTGTACAGCTCTGTTGGGGTTTTTTTTCCCCAGTCTGTGAAAGGGAAAACATGGAGGCTCCAAGGCCTTGGGGGCTCGGGCAGGAGGCTGCCCTGCAGGCAAAGGAAGAGCCGATGGAGGGGCCTTATTTGGCCTTCTTGGGGTGTGGGGGGTTGGTGTGGCCGTGCTTCTTCCCAAGGCAGTTGATAGCGCAGGAGTGCGGGCAAGCAAAGCAGTGGTGGCAGATGATCTTGTCGCAGTTTTATTTCTGGGCCAGTTGGCTGAGGGAAGGCTCCATGGTGCCACCCCACAGGCAAAGCACCAAGTGCAGGGTGAGCTCTTCCTGGATATTGTAGTCTGAGAGAGTGCAGCCATCCTTCAGCGGTTTGCCCACGAAAATCAGACACTGCTGGTCAGGTGGGACGCTCTCCTTATCTTGGATTTTGGCTTTGACATTCTCACTGGTGTCACTGGGCTCAACCTCCAGGTTGATGGTCTTGCCTGTCAGGGTCTTCACGAAGATCGGCATCTCTGCGTCTGCCGCTCAGCCGCCTTGTTGAAGAGAAAGCCAAGTCTGTTTTTAATATTGTGACTTTGAAACAGATTTCTCTTCCTGGAAATAATGATTTTACTGTACTTGGTTTTGGTTTGTTACAGGCAACAGAACATTGAGGAAAACATGACAATAGCTATGGAAGAGGCTCCTGAAAGTTTTGGTCAAGTGGTGATGCTTTATATTAACTGCAAAGTGAATGGACATCCTGTGAAAGCCTTTGTTGACTCAGGTGACGTCTCCAGCTCAGTCTCTCCATCTCTCCGACATTCTGACCTGACACAGGGAGAAGGGGAGCCTGGTGCCTGTTAAAGCTGGCAGGAGTCTTCTGGACTGCTAACAAGCCTGGGGGTTACTTCACTTGCCAATCTTGTTGTTTGTTTGTTTGTTTGTAACAGGTTTATTTCTTAATCGTTTCTTAACTGGTTTTGTATTTTGCAGTATGTCCTTTATCTTCCTACCTTCCTTTATTTGGCATCCTGAATTTTTAGGATACCTCTGTAAGAAATTTGGGAATAAATGGGTTTAGGAGAAGGAGCTGTAAGAAGCAACTATATAGAGTGTAGATCAAATATCTCAGCATGGTCTGTGTGGCATCACTTTGCCAGGAGCTATGAGGAGTCGAAGCATGTATTGAATCAGGGCTCTTGCCCTTAAAGAACTTAGCAGCCAGGTCAGGAGACAGGGAGTTTCCCTCTTGAGGATTTAAATAATCCCTGTGCCAGCCGGCACCTTTCCTCGCAGTAGTAACTCTGCTTTTTAGGAAGACCACACACAACACCGTGTCTTAATTCTGTGTAGCTCACCCAGACTCTAAGATAGGATGAGTCCTAGAATAGTAAAAGGCCCTGTTCAAGGAACATTTTCCTCCATTTGTTCATCCACAATTATTTGAGCACATGCTAGGTTTCACCTGCCGTTAGGTGTTTGTATCTTGAGATGCATACATTCCTGGGAGAAGCACATTTGCTGATTATTCGGTTTAAAAAATGTCCGTTGAGGGGCATCTGGGTTGCTCAGTCGTTAAGCGTCTGCCTTTGGCTCAGGTCATGATCCCAGGGTCCTGGGATTGAGCCCCGCAACGGGCTCCCTGCTCAGCAGGAAGCCTGCTTCTCCCTCTCCCACTCTCCCTGCTTGTGTTCCCTCTCTGGCTGTGTCTCTCTCTCTCAAATAAATAAAATCTAAAAAAAAAAAAAAAAGTCCGTTGAATGCTGTAGGCAGGGCACTTGTGCTGAGTATTTGGGAGTAAAACTCACTAACTGGAGCTTCATGGGGCTCCTCTGAGTGAGAGACAAATATATACATAAGAGACCCTAATAGTAACACTCAACATTTACTGAGCCCTTACTTTGTGCCAAGCACCAGGTGCTTAATATAAATCATCTTAATTTCACTTAATCCTCTGGTTATCCCTATGAGCCGTGTTCAACTATTAACCCTATTTTGTAGATGAGAAAACTGAGAGAGGTGATGTCATTCTTCAGGTAGACAGAGTTCACGAGTAGTGGACTTTGGATTCAGCCCCAGATCTGTTTGATGCCACAACTCAGTGACCACAAAAATCAGATGCATGTTGGATAGCCATCGAGACCACATTCTCCCTCTGACTGGGGTGCTCAGGCATGGCTTCCCCACAGAACGGTTATCTGAACTGCCCTGCCTCCACGGGCAGGGGAAGGGGCTTCTAGCCGAGGCTTGAGAAAAGGCAGGAGAATTGCGAAAGGAGCCCTTTCTTGTCTTGGGCTCGCTTACGTTACAACAATAAGTAGCTTTTGTGGAGTAGAGTGGGGAGAGAGGAAGAGAAGAGATTGCCTTCTCCAATTTTCTTTTCATTCATTTTTGCTGGGCCTTCTTGAATCTAACCTTCCTCAAATGCCAAGAGCTTTCAGTGCCCATAAAGCGTAAGGTGCCTAATGAGTAAAACGAACAGGAAGTGTTGGAATTGAATGAGAGGGGAGATCACTGGGCAAGGCCGATCAGCTGGGGAGGAGGCGGGGTTTGAGCTGGGCCTTACTGCCTAAGTGGAGTTCAGAGAAGGTGAAGGCGGGGGAGGGGGCACTCTGCAGGAGGGTCAGCAGGAGTAAGAGGCAGAGGGAGCAACTTGGTCCCGTCCAAGTGGAGGGTTTAGAACAGTCAGAGTATGGGGCTGATAGATGCATCTCTTCGGGCTGCTATAAAAGAATACCATTGACTGGGGGGTTTATGAACACCGGTTTATTTCTCATAGTTCTGGAGGCTGGGAATCCAGGACGAAGGTGCGGGCAAGTGCGGTGTCTGCTGAGGACCCACTTCCTCCATCCCAGACATTCATCTTCTCAGTGTCCTCACATGGCAGAAAGGGTGAGGGAGCTGTCTGGGGGCTCTTGTGTAAGGATGCTCGTCCCATTCCCAAGGATTTCACCTCCGTGACCTACTCACCTCCTGAAGGCCCCACCTCCTAATGCAATCACATTAGGAATGTGATGGTTTCAACAAAGGAGGTTTGGAGGGACACAGACATCCGGTCTGGAGCAGCGGGAAGCAGTCTGGCCAGGATGAGGTAGACTCTGAAACTGTGGCAGGTGGTTTGAAGCTAATCTTACAAAGAGGAGGAGCCATCGAGGATTTTTGAGCAGATGAGTAAGTGATCTAAAGATCATATTTGAGGAAGACTGACAACAGTGACAGATCTGGAAAATTCTGTATCCCTCAGGGTCAGAACTGTTCCCTTGCTTTAAATTATACCTCCACAGAGTGGTTTGGAAACCAGAGAAATTGTCCACCAGCGAGGGGAATAGGGTGTGAGCTGGGCTGATTGCTATAGTTAGAAGAAGGAAGGTCAGAAATAGAAATTGCATAAAACTTACTCACAGGGTTGGAGCAGAGTTTGAGAGTGGGGAGAAGGCTAAAAGACAAGGAGTCACAAGTACGAAGTTTGTGTTGCAAGAAAGTAACTTCATTGGTAAGGAGAGAAATCCAAAGTGAATTACTTGGGAGAGAAAGGGTTTAATAGCTGTTGGCTTGGAGATGGAAATGTCGAGCACACGGACGTGTAGACTAGAGTCTTGGGAGAGATTAGGACCATAGGGGAAAACAGATGTGTCTGTCTCCTGCACGGGCCTGCTTCGGCTGCGTGGGTGAATACACGCAAGAAAAGACCCTAACTGCCCTCTTTGCCAGAGTGTGATTGTTGGCGCAGAGAGGGGGAGTTCAGCTTGTATTTATCTGAGAGACTGCAGATTTTACCTAGTAAATTATAGTGTCCCAAAGTTTGAAATAAAAATAATCTGATAAGATGTTTAGAGGTACTTGGTGAAGATGGATCTGACTGTAAAGTAGTGCTTAACTTAGCGTTTCCATCTGTAGATATGGTTTGACTTTCTGAAAGTCCTCTCCAGGTAGTTTTGCTTTCTGTCGGTAAAGTTTGAAAATGTCTTCCAATTATTACATTTAAACAAAATATTCTTTCACTCCCTGTTAGGTTTCTACACTGCGTTTCAGATTCCAGTGTGTAACTGAAAGTTGAATTAAGTGTGGCAGGAACAACTAAGGGCTAGATTAAGCTAGGTATGAATAATTTTACACAGACAAAAGCCTGGGGGTGAACTTGCTCTCTGCCCTGTTCTCAGGCTGCATTTTTAATCTTAGCACAAACGTGGACTTTGTTTTTATTACCTGATGTTTCCCTCCGCTTCTAGGTGCCCAGATGACTATTATGAGCCAAGCTTGTGCAGAAAGGTGTAATATAATGAGGCTGGTGGACCGTCGGTGGGCAGGGATCGCCAAAGGAGTGGGCACCCAGAAGATTATTGGAAGGGTACATCTAGGTGAGCAAAGGCACCGCGGGAGTCTTTTCAGAGTGGTAGATTCTTAAAAATTTATTTTGCATAGGTGTATCTGATCCAGCAAGCCTAATCGCCAGGAATTTTAAATCCTCTGTTCTGTCTGAATTATACATGTACATGTTTTAGCTGGTTATGAAAAATCAGTCGCTGTGTACTTCTCTGTTCCTGCCCCTTAGAGATCCCTTTCAACTATTTTAGCTCATTTCTTTTGGTGCTTACCTCCATATTTCAAAATAACACGCGTATTGTGCTATTACTGATACGTAAATACTGTTGAGAGCTGAGCCATCTAATTGAAAATGATTGCTTTTCCTTTTGTGTCTGGTATTGTTTTTCTCGTAATAATTGTTTTGTTTTGGTCATTTGGGATTCTATGTGTTACTCAGTCCCCAGACACTTACCTAGTTGTGTAAATCTTCTTTATGCATTTCATCCTGTTGAAGAGTATTCTAGAGACTGGATGGGTGTTTCAGAGCTGCCGAACAGCTGCTGTTTAGAATCTCCCTTGCCTGGGTCTCAAATGCTCCTTTCCCCTGGGTGGTAGATGGGATTATGTGCATCCCGTCTCACTCTTTGTAATTTGGCTCCTCAGCCGTAGAGTACACCTTCCAGTAGCTTCCTGAGAAAAAGCGTAAGGGAGGAAACTGAGTCCTTAAGAATCAGAACTTGTCTTTTTCCCCTATATTCTACCAGTGTGGCTAATCTGTTTTCCACAGTTTTTGTCAGTGTTGCTGTAGGGAAGCTGGCTGCTGTCCCGATTCTTGACCCTTTATGTGAAAGATTTCTTTTCCATTTCTGAAGCTTGTAGAATCTTCTTTGACCTCAGTGTTTTGGAATTGCACAGTGATATACTCAGGTATAGATCTGTCTTCATCCACTGCACTGGGTACTTTTCACTCCCCCCACCCCCCTACCCTGCCATGTCTGTTGTTTAGGTGGGATAATCTCCTATCCTGGACTTGTCTTCTAGTTTTCTTTCTTTCCTGTTTCTCTCTTTCATGTGTCCTGGGTGTGTTATTTGTTTGGCAGATTTCCTCAACTTTGCCTCCCAACCTTTCTATTATGTTTTGCATTTATTTGATGTTTGTGTTAGATGGTTTTCCCAGATGTCTGGTGACCCTTGGCATCTGCTCGTATTGAAGACCGGGACACCAGAAGGCTATTTGGAAGATTACTTGGGTGGGCAGCCATGGCAGTTGTGGGTGATCTGGAAGTTGGAAGGGAGAAAAGGGCTAGATGCTCAGTAAACTTGAACTTCATCCCCCTGGGTTTCAGTTACGTGCTTGTTGTATCTCTGTCTTCCTCCGTGCCCACCTCTGTTTTACCCTTTTGAGAAAATAAACCTCTGGTGTACTGTGGGGGTGAAGGGAAGAAGTCACGTGACTGAGCAGGGCCAGAGGGAACCCCAAGATCTAACTGTGCCTCCTACAGAGACCTTCACCCAGTCTTCCTGCTTTGGACCCACCTCTACCCCTGTTTGCACAGGTCCTTGTTCGTCAGCCTCTGGGGAGTTCTGACATGTGAACTGGCTTGCTTCCTGGTTTTCCTTACTGTCCTCTGCTTTCTGTTCCAAAATTGTGTTTCAGTTGCTTCTTCCATTATTTTTGTCCTTAGTGATTTGTACCTTAAACAAACTTTTATTATGAATTTTTTAGGACTAAATGGAGATAAATACATGTGTTCAGTCCCTCATCTCTAACCAAAATTGTTCTTTTTCTTAATACTTTAAATCCTTTTGAGTGAGACTTAACCACCAAGTCCCACTTAATCTCCTTCTGGCCTTTTTTTCCATGCGTTTTATTCTTGTAAAAAAGTGGTCATATAATGTATAGAATTTTATACTCTGTTTTATGAAAAAATAATATTCATAATATTTCTCTAGTGTTACTAGGTATTTCATAAGCAGCATTCAGATGCATAGCATTCTCTTGTATGGGTTTAATGGTCAACTTTTAGGATAAAATTTCCCCCCAATATTTTATTGTAATATGGCAGTGGATTTTTGTGTAGTTTTGTGCACATTTTAATTTTTTTTAGTCAGAATTCCTGGAAGTGAAGCTACTGAATCAAAGGTTATGAATACTTAAAAGCTCTTGATGTATTTCTAACTTGTACCAAAGCAGCTTTCCCAGCACTGAATCAGTATTCATCTTGAGGTCTTTATGCAATCAAGGGTTATTAGTTTTTACTCCCTTAATGTACAGATTAAAAAAGGGTTTGTTTGTTTTTTTACTGTAAGTTTCTTTTATTGCCAGTGATAGTTTCTACCCATTTTTCTCTTTCTTTTGTAATATATTTGTCTATTAGAGTCTCTGTGTTTTCTTTTGTCGATTTGTATAGACTAAGAATAGTTTAAATATCTTCCTCACATATACTTCCCTACATACGTGGGCCTGAACTATCACACAATGGTTGCTTCAGAGTCTGAATTCTCAGAATTTCTGTGGTTTTAAGTAGGAAGATGATAGGAGGAAGTAAAGTAAGTACCAGTCTCTTGTGTCCTTCCTTGTGGCCGGGCAAGCTGTAGCATTTGCAGCTTTGGCTATGATAGGCAGGAAGAAAACCTTACGATTATAAGGGAAATCTAAGTAAAGGGGAGCTATGTCACGGATAAGAAGCCTCAGGATGTCGAAGGTGGTAATTCTCCCACATTCTTCATCAACAGAATCATTGTAAAACCCTGAAGATCCTAGTAGGTTTCTTTTTTTTGTGAGACCTGATGTGCTAACTTAAAATTTTACATGGGCCATTTATTGTAGGAATAGGCAAGATACTCTGGAATAACTTCCCCTTCTAGATGTCAAGACCAAAGAACTAGAACAGAAACAGACCCATGCTTATGTGGACCTTGATAAATGAGAGAGGAAATCTTACAGAGCAGAGGGAAGTTTTCAGGAAACGGTGCTAGGACAGCTGGGTGTCCATGAGGAAAAAATGAATTGGAGATTGGACCCTGTCTTACATCACACACAAATGTCAGTTCAGGGTTGATGAAAGACCTTGATGTGAAAGGCAAAGTCAGAGCTTTTAGAAGAAAATATAGGAGAATATCTTGCACGGGGAAGGGGTTCCTTAAAAAGTTAAGAAGGAAATTATTTGACAAATTTGGCCGCATTAAGAACTTTTTATCAAAAGACATAAAGAAAGTGAACAAATGCACAGTACGAAAGAATTTTTGTAACACATGTGACTAATAAAGGATTCAGATTCAGAATATGTACATTCTGTGTGTGTTGTCTGTCTTCCAACTCAGGAGAAAAGACAGTATGGGGCACCCGGGTGGCTCAGTTAAGGGTCCAACTCTTGATCTCAGCTCAGGTCTTATTTCAGGGTCGTGAGTTCAAGCCCTGCTTTGGGCTCCACACTAGGCATGGAGCCTGCTTTAAAAAAAAAAAAAATTATAAAAAAATTACAGAAACGACTGAACAAGCACTATTTTTTTTTTTTTTAAATTAGAGAATGAGCAGGAGCAGAGGGGAGGGGCAGAGGGAGAAGCAGACTCCCTACTGAGCAGGGAGCCTGACGTGAGGCTCGATCCCAGGATCCTGGGATCATGACCTGAGTTGAAGTCAGATGTTTAATCGACTGAGCTGCCCAGATGCCCCCAGGCACTATTGAACAGGAAACCCAAATGGTTAAATATATGAAAATTTGTTCATTATTAATCAGGGAAATACAAAATTACTTGCCAGATTAGCAAGATTTTAAATCTGATAAAACCAAGTGTTGGTGAGAATGTGGAGCAGTAGAAATTTTATACACTGCTAGAAACATTTTAGAAAATTCAGCATCACCCAGCAAAGTTGAGCCTAATATTCCCTAGAACTCTGATTCCATTTACTATGATATATATATATCATATATATGTATATATATATATATATATATATACACACACACCGTTAGAGAAACTGAATACACACCAGGAGACAAGTACCAGAATATTCAGGGTAGCATTGCTTATGACAGCAGAAAACTGAAAATGACCCAGAAAGTCCCGGAGCAATAGAATCAATAAATCAGTTGTGGTATATTAGACATTACAGTACTCTAAGGGGTGATTTAAAGTGAAAGAAACAGAGTCCCATGTACAGGGATAGATCTCAAAATACTTTTTGGGTAAAGAAGCAAGTGGTAGTTCAAAAACACAAAGTTAAACAGTAATGCCACTTAGAAATCATACAGAACTGGTAAGGATTATTTAAAAAGCTGGGAATGATGAACACAAAAACCAGGATAGTAGGGAAGGTTGGAGAAGTCACTAAGTTATGATCAGTAGAATGTATAGGGGATTTCTGTGCTTTGTGTTTTCTAACCTGGGAAATAAATGCATCGGTGTTTGTTCTATTAGGCTTTATTTATACTGTACACATTTCATATACTCTTCTGTTTGTAAGATAAACTTAAGAACAGGGCGCGTGGGTGGCTCAGTCAGTTGAGAGTCTGCCTTCGGCTCGGGTCGTGATCCCAGGGTGCTGGGATCGAGTCCCGAGTTGGGCTCCCTGCTCAGAGAGGAGCCTGCTTCTCCCTCTGCACCCTCCCCCACCGCAGTGCATTCATGCTCTCTCTCAAAAATAAATAAAATCTTTAAAAAAAAAAGATATACTTAATAACAAAGTAATTTTTATTTTTTTTATTTGTTAAAGATTTTTTTTTTTATTTGACAGAGAGAGACAGCGAGAGAGGGAACACAAGCAGGGGGAGTGGGAGAGGGAGAAGCAGGCTCCCCGCTGAGCAGGGACCCCAGTGTGGGACTTGGTCCCAGGACCCTGGGATCACAACCTGAGCCGAAGGCAGACGCTCAACAACTGAGCCACCCAGGTGCCCCAACAAAGTAATTTATTATATATATATATATATAATATATATATATGTATAAAGTAAGAGGACTAATTAAGGAAAGAGGCAAAGCAGGAGGCTCCAGGCAAACACAGGCATTGGTTTATCTCGGCTTTCACAAATAGAAACTTGATTGTAACAGGCAATAATAAACAGTTTACTTTTTGGAGGCTAACTTAATGTACAGATTTTATTTCCCTTTTAGAAAGCCTTTTGTAAGCGTGTAGGAAGCAAGTGGTTAATATTGGAGGAACTTAGGGCCAGCTTTCCTTACCAGCTGAACATGTGTCCCGATGGTACCATGCGTCTAGCCGGGTATTCTGGGTAGTGTCGTGCCAGTCTATCCGCTTTACAAGCTGGTGCCTTCATTGGCTTTCAAACCGATCGTTGGGCTTACTGGATTTTCATACTTAACTCACCTGTTTCTTGCTTTGCCCTGGCTTTGACTGATTACAGGAAGCAAGGCACAGAATGATAGATATATTTCCAAAGCTTGTGTGAGGCTTTTGAAGCAAAAATCAGTAATCTCAAAAAATAAATAAATAAAAAGTACAGATTAAAATAAAAATCCATAATCTCTTCTCTTAATGTGCTTTAGCTCAGGTTCAGATTGAAGGAGATTTCCTGGCGTGTTCTTTCTCTATACTTGAGGAACAGCCCATGGACATGCTTCTGGGACTGGACATGCTGAAGCGGCATCAGGTAGTTAAGAGCTTCACTTTCCTTTTGCATTGGCATTTTGTGTGTTACACGGTTATTAGCGCATCGTCTCCCTCGGTTGTGTGTACTGGAAAACTGAGAAGCCGTGGCTTCTCCAACCTGGAAAGGTCCTGAATTGAGGATGTCATCATGCATGGTTTGAAATTATGTATCCGTAGAAATAGAATTTCTTCTTGTGAAATCTCTCTGAATCTTTTAAATCTTGCCATCTGTTTGAGATTATAATGGGCAACTTTGTTCTCTTGTGTTATTTTTAGTTTTTGATGGGAACTCAGGTAATTTTTGACGGCTTGCGGGATCTCAACAACACATGATGGTAATTTTTTTTGTGAGAGGTGGGGGAGGGGCAAAGGGAGAAGGGGAGAGAGAATCTTAAGCAGACTCCATACCCAGCAAAGAGCCCGACTCAGGGCTCAATCTCACAGCTCTGAGATCATGACCTGAGCCGAAGTCAAGAGTCAGACACTTAACTGACTGAACCACCCAGGTGCCATCATGATGGTGATTTTACTGCAAGTATACGTTTAGTAAATCCTTACTAGCTAGGCAGACGATGCTCAGTAAGAAGAGCTGCAGGATTAAGGAAGGTGTACATGAGATGTTGGGAGTGGAAATGTTTATTTAGTACAGGGAGGATGATTTGTAAATATATTCGCTTGCAGTGATATTTATATTTCCACTCTGAAGCCTAATAATTTGTTTAAAGATAAACTCTTGTGATTGAAGAAGCAGTTAATGTCCACTGGGTAATAAGATTTTTCACAGCAATATTTCATATCTAGTCAATATTTTTATGTCACTAGTAGTCTTTAAAAAGATTTTTATTACTAAATTCCTATAAAATATACTGCATTAATATTCTACTGAAGGTGCAGAATTTTAAGTAGAAGGGATGAGTGAATGCATGTTTTAATAAAACCCAATTTTTTAACTTGTCACCATCTTTCTCCGTTTGTTAGTCATGGTATAGACCAGTACTCTCCAACTTGATAGATATAAAACATGCATGTGTGTATTGTCCTATGTCATATACACAGAAAAATATACAAAAAAGGAGGGCAGCATAAGTATGAAATAAAGAATACTTTTGGAGAGATGGCCTTGCCCATATACCACTTTTGAGATCATTGGTATAGAGTTTAAATATAAGTTGTACTTTATGCAATAAGCAAAATGTAAATAGTAATGTAAATGTGAATGTATAAATAGTATGTCTCAGTTTTATAAGAAAAAGTCACTTACATGTTTCTAAAAAGTGGGGCTGCTGATTATGCCTGGCATGTTTCCAAATTTTTACAATGAACATGTATTACATTTAAGTTCAGAAATGAGTAGAGCTTGGGTTAGATGAATAAGTGTAAACCGCATCCTATGAAGAGGATTCTGCTATAAACTTTAAATACTTAAAAATATTTAAATACGAAATAAAACTTAAATATTTAAATTCATGATAATTTTTCTGCATGGCGTTTTATCCACTGTCATCTGTCTTTGGTTTCTTCCTTCTAAGTGTTCCATTGACCTCAAGAAAAATGTACTCGTGATCGGCACCACAGGCTCTCAGACCACCTTCCTTCCTGAGGGAGAGTTACCAGAGTGTGCCCGATTGGCATACGGGGCTGGGCGAGAGGATGTGCGGCCGGAGGAGATCGCAGACCAAGAATTAGCAGAAGCTCTTCAGAAATCCGTAGAGGATGCAGGTATTTGCAGTGGCCAAGCTCTCGAATAACTTTTCTTGTTATTGGTTGGTGAGCGGGGGAGGTTGGATCTTCAGAGGGGTTGGGGACCTTTTCAGTTTCTAATCCATGTCATTGTCCTGTCATGGATGTGTTCCTTGTCCTCTCACCACCTCTCCCTATCTCTGAATCCAATAAAGAAAACCTCGGTGTTTCGACAGATCCATTGCTGTGTTACCAGGTACATCAGGGAGTTATTTGCTTAAGCACATTTTGGTAGGCTTCCTTAAAAATCTTGTTTCTTTTTTCCTACCAAAAATTACTACAGGGGCACTTGGCTGGCTCAGTCGGTTGAGGGTCCAACTCTTGATCTCAGCTCAGGTCTTGATCTCAGGGTCATGAGTTCAAGCCCCACACTGGGCTCCATGCTAGGTGTGGAGCCTACTTTAAAAAAGAAAAAAAAAATTAAGCAGACATTTCCTTTTGAGTTCTACAGTTTCCCTGAAAATTTATTTTCCTTTTCTTGGGCCCATTTCCTTTGAAGGAAGGCATTGTTGTTGTGACTAAGCAGTCCCAACCTTTTTAATAGGTACTGAAAGTGCTGCCACCATAGACAGAGGAACCGACGATAAGATGCATAATTGAACACTAATCAAACCACAGTGTTTATGCTATTAATGAGATTGCATAGTGTATCCTTGGGCCAAATTAGAACAGTAGATCAGCTGTTGACATGGGGATACCTAATCATTTTTTCGTTAAGTCTCAGTTGTCATGGCTTGTTTAAATCTAAAGACCAAGCCAAGTTTTCTGGGCTAAGTGGAAGGACACATTTTTGCTGAAATCCTACCTTCATGGCATAATTTTTCCCCATCTGTTATAAAACAGTGACTCTGGGATACATTTTCTAGAAGCTGAAGAGAATTAACTTTTAAGGTGGGGTTATTTTAAAGTCTTGAGCTGTAATTATTCATCAGTGACTAATATCACACACTGTGTTTTCTGGTATAGCAAAATGTATTAGAGCTACAAGTCCAGGGAATAGCTTTCTCCTAAAGACAAGAAAGATAGGATCTTTAAAAAATAAGCAGCCAGATTTTGCCAGTGTTTTTACTTAGAGAACACCCAGAGGTCTAGCCCTGAGCCTCTTTAAAATGGGTGTGGGTAGCAGACAGAGTTTTCCAAGCTGGCCTTGTTCCTAATCACCACACCTTTTGGTACCTTTGAGTTTTACGTATAAAGTACAGCTTTGGTTGTGACATAACTGTTTTGCAGGAAGGGGAGAATTCTGAACCACCAGACAGAGACTAAATTAATAGTTTTAATCTTCCCTGCAAGGCAAGCTTGACTGAGTTTGACATACCCACTTAGAAGGTTTTACCTGTTTTTAGTAACTTGTCAGCTTAGTCATAATACTGGGTATTAATAAAATGAAGATGTATTACCATCTTGTGAAATCTCCATTTTTCCCCCACAATTTGGTGTTTTTATTTGAGAAGCACTAGCTGATGATAGCAATGCTTTCTAACCTACTAACAGTTACCCTCTTTGGGTAATTACCTTCTTGTAATAAAAAGTTCAGGAAATTAAAATAGAAACCACAGGTGTTTTCAGCATAGTGAAGGGAATGTACCAATTGAAAGAATTAAAAGGAGGTGTGTACCTGGCTGGCTCAGTCGGTAGACCGTGAGACTCCTGATCTTGGGGTCATGTGTTTGAGTCCCATGTTGGGCTTAGAGATTACTTTAAGGACATTAAAAGTAAAATTAAAAAATAAAAATATTTTTTAAAAGGATTAAAAGGAAATGGGTTTTTTCCTACGTGCCTTTTTGTTACTGATGATACGTGGCTTGTGCTAATTTTTATGTTTAAGTAGTGAAATAATTCTACATCAGGTCCTGTTTGTTTAGAACACCAACTTCCCAGTATCATCAAAATCAAAACTCTGGACATAGTAGATGAAAGTATTTTTGCTAAAAACTGTTTCTTTGGTGGATACCTTATACCAGAGTGTCTTTATCTTTTCTATCAATGGAAAAATAAATCCGAATAGGAGCTGTATCTAATACATCTTCTAAAAACTGGCTAAAAGATAAGCCAGGGTAATCCAGTTTGGTTTGTTTTTCTTCTAAAAATAAATCTCAACTGAGTAGGAAATTTGGAAAGTGACTGTTACAAGCGTTCACTCACCTTTAAGATTTCCATACCGTGTGATTCCATCTACGGGTCTGCTGTTCTCCACCCGTCCCACATGTCTGCCCGTGAATTCTGTGTGTGTGGGTGTGTGAAGTTCATTTCTTTCCAAGTTCTTTTGAAAAATCTGTTGAAGTTGACACATTGCTTTATGTATTGTGAGAGAATTAAACCAACTAGACTACAGAAACATTCCCCAAGCTTGACTCTACCAGTTCCTGATTATAAAGGTGGCAGAGGAATGGAGACAAAACCCTGCATGCTGTGTGGTTTGCATTGTTAACCCAAGTTTGCTTGTCTGTTTCCTAATTCAAACAGAGCGTCAGAAGCCATGATGCATGTAGTGTGTGTGTACTGCAGCTGGAGTGGGCCCCAGACCAGGTATTTATAGACACCACGTTAAGCCTTCCATCCAGTTCTCGTCTGTGGTCTGAAAGTCTCTGTATCTGCAGCAGTTTTGGAATTTAGCTTCTGCCGTCCATTTCACCTTGTTAATCTGGTTACAGCTAGCCTGTGTATGCATCTGTGTGTTGGCATACGTACGTAACTGAGCACAGTTTCCTATGCAGAGTTTTCTCAACCATTGGAACAGTCCAAGGAGGGGAGGGAAATCCCAGGAAAAACGGCCCATCTGGCCATGGCGAATATATCAAATCAAGAATGTCAGCACCACAGTGCATTGTTGTTGGGGTAACTACACCATCAGGGGTTTCTTGAGTCTGTTTCTTCTGAAAACCTGAAAGTTCTTTTTTCCTAGCACTGCACACAACCACATAGAGTTAAAGACAGGTAGAAATTGCCCGTCCACTGAGGAAGAAGTGGAAGCCTAGACCAGCTGACTTGTCTAGGGACACAGGTTCACTAACGTGGGCAGGACTGAGGTTTTATTCTCCCAGAAAGAAGAGCTGACACTTGGCTCTTCTGTCTCTCCCTAGCCTGACAGACTCTCCCCCGGAGGCACTCTGCCCCCGTTTCCCTAGAGTATAAATCTGGGAGACAGCAGCCTGAGCGTACCGGCTGATTTCTGAAGAGGAAGAAAGAGTCTTTAAACTACCAACCTTAGACTTTATAGGGGTTTGCAGGCTGGTTGTAATTAGATACCTAGCACTCAATTTCTTCTTTTTTCCTTTTTCCTTACAAAGGTGGGGTAAAAGTAGGCACGGTTTAATTAGCCTTCATATCCATTGTCCTCATCCCCTTCTCCTACCCTGTAGTACTGACCCGGTGCTCCCCTAGTTAGGACTTAGGCCAGTGAGACTGACCCTCTCAGCTACAGGAGGACTGTGTGCTGCTTTCATAGTGAGTACCAAACACACGGAGGCCGTGTTCTCCTTGACGTCACTCAGTCGTCCTCACTGGCACGCTGGTGCCGGAAGGCCACTCACATGGATACTTCACTGTAACGCATCTTCTCTGTTGGCATTAACTCGCAGTTGAACCTCTAGAGTTCTAGAGTCAGCTCTAGAGATTGATAAATAAAACTAATCACTGTGTTTCTAGGCACTAATGGGTATAATTTGCACTGAAATAAATACTGTTGTCCCGTTTACCTCTAAACTATCAGATTGTTTTGCAAGAAGTCAGTAACTTCCTGACGTAGTTAGTGCTTTATCTTCTCCTGCTGTTAACCAGTGTTGCATTAGAATGATTTAGAGCTGTTTGAATCCTAACTGGATTGCTTCGTGCCTTCTTAAAGATCAGGCCCCCCACATTGGATGTTAATCAGCATGAAGCATTTGAGTCACATCTGCCCTAATAGATTGTATTGTGAAGTAATCTTTGTTACCAGCCTTTGGCATTTAATTAAAGATCTTATAGTAATTGCGGTAGAGGTCGATGTTTAACTGGATCCGTGGCAAAAGGCGGGTTGGAGTGATGATTAATGGTGTCATGAGGTGGTGTTTGAGCCTGCCATCCTGTGAGGGCTCAGTTAGTTGCAGTCAATCTAAATTGTCATTGCCTGGCAAAAAACCATTACAGACTATCTCCCTCCACTGCCAGGACCACCCCCTACCGTGCCCTTAAAGTACTTAAATGTTCTCACTTAGTTGTACTATGTTAATGTGATAAAGTAACTGATAATCCTTTCTAAAGTTGCCCTATTTGGTAAGGTGATGATTGGATTTAATGTTTGACCTTTAGCCTTATTTTTGTTCTTTGACTCCACACTCAATGTAGTTTTATCCTGATTTTCAGGAAGTTTGGATAGAAATGAATTAAATGGGATGTTTCTCTGTCTTCTGGAGATTCCCAAGCGTATTTTCCTTTCTCATTATAATTCCCACTCTGTTCCAGATATACCCGGATTTAGAATTGTCGTTTAGAACCTTCGTGTTCACATTTGAAACACTAAAAGTGCATTGACATGAGAATTGTTCAGTGTAGAGGTCCTCAAAATTTGTGACATGCTTAAGAATCACCTGAGGAGCTTATTGAAAATGCATATTCATGGGTTTACTCCCAAGGATGAGTGCCCCTGAATGTGCACACTTAGCAAACATACCAGGTGACTTCAGGGCAAGTGATAGAATACACTTGGAGAAACTCTCTTCTAGAGTTCTGAGCTCACTGAGAATAAAGATACATCCTTTTCCCTCAGTCTTGAGCACTAACCCAGCCACTATGTGGATGTTTATTAATGGTACTTAAAGAAAAATACTGAATTAGAGTGCACATGTTTTATTAAGAATGTACCTACCTCTTATTCTGATCCTGTGATGTTAAATTGTCTACCCCAGTGGGAATGGTTCTTGTATAAGTCTATGAATATAAGACAAACCCAAGTTTAAGGACCTGATTTTGTTCTGTCCTGTTTAGATTTGTATCATCTGATAATTTAGTGGCCTTTGTAACCTGCTGATTAATCTCCTTTCCTTTTTGGTCCATATAGAGAAAAGCGGTAAAGAAACTACCTCACTGGGAATGTCATCATTACCAACTTCAGATGGATTTAACCATCCAGCCCATCCTTCAGGACAGAGTCCTGAGATTGGTAATCCTATGAGTCTTGCTCACTCTGTCTCTGCTTCAGTCTGCCCTATCAAGCCCAGTGACCCCGACAGCATCGAACCTAAAGCTGTGAAGGCTTTGAAGGCTTCAGCTGAATTCCAGATAACCTCTGAAAAGAAAGAACATCTTCCTCTGCAGGATCTTTCTGATAGTGCTTCTTCAGCAGACAGTGCTCCAGCAGACCAGAATCCAGCCATACCTTTGCAGAATTCCTCTGAAGAAGCCATTGTTGCCGATAATATGGAGAAATCTGCTGAAAGAAGCACCCAGGGCCTCAGATCTCATCTCCACAATCTCCACACAAGACAGCAAGCTAGTGTATCTGTCACAACTACTAGGGTGCAAGAACCACCGGGGTCTCTAGGTGAGAAGGGTTGGCATCCAGAAAATCAGAACCTGCATCAGGTGAATGGCCTTCAGCAGCACAAAGAACCAGGGAATGAACAGCACGGGGTTGGACAACAGAACGCTCTAAATGACCGAGAACATCTCTGTAACGCAGAGGACTTTGAACTTCTTGGAGAAAGGCAACAGAATCAGCAAAGAAGTGTTGATTTGGAATCGACAATGAAAGAAGACCGGCTACGACAGAATGCGGACCCTCCAGGTACAGAGGAAAGTACTCTACCTTCAGGATGGTTTGGCTGCTCAAAGTCAGAAACACTTATGGAAGTAGATACAGTTGAAGAGTCCCTAGTTGCTATGCTTAATTCAGCAGATGGTCAGCATGCCAGTGTCAGGAACATCGGTGCATCTGCTCTCACCTTAGATAATCCCTTGATGGAAGTAGAAACATCAAAATGTAACCCTTCGTCTGAAATTTTGAGTAATTCAGTTTGCACTCAGGATTTACAGCTCCCAGACAGCAATGTTGAAATGTCTGGAACAAGTAAAGAAGATGGGGATTGCTCCCCCTCTTTAAGTCTTTGTGGCAGTTCTCAGCCCTCTGTGGAGTCAGCAGAGGAATCATGCTCATCTCTAACAGCAGCCTTGAAGGAACTCCATGAACTTCTGGTCATTAGTAGTAAACCAGCTTCAGAAAATATATCTGGGGAAGTTATCTGTCAGTCCGAAATGGTAACTGAGGGCCAAACAGTTATTAAGGACCTTTCTGAAAGATGGACCCAAAGTGAGCATCTTACAGCTGCCCAGAATGAAGAGCATTCACAAGTCACCTTTCATCACACCATATCTGTATCGGTGAGGGCAGAGAAGTTACCAGACACTTCAAATGGTGCTGGAGTAGATGCAGTAGAAAACAGCACCGTAAGGGATCCGGGCGATGGCCTAGTAACGGATAAGGAAAGTGTCCCCAAGCCTAGGGAATCTGGAAAGGAGAGCAGCTCTGCCACTCTAGCCTCAGCTAAAATGTCTAATCAGTCACACTGCACCTTAGGTGTAGACATTCCACGCAGACCCTTAGCCGGTGAGGAGGATGCAGTCAGTCACACTTCTGAGCAAGCGAAGTCCTTGTCCAGTTTCATACTGGTTCAGGATTTGGGTCCGGGCACGCAGAAGCCAGTGCCAGACAGGCCTGAGACCAGAGAAGATGTCTGTCCTGAAGCTGCAGGAGCACTTCTTGAGTGTGAACCACCTCCCAGCCAACCAGCACCAAGTCCCTCCATTCTTCCACCATTAATTTTTCCCGCCGCAGACATCGACCGCATTCTCCGTGCCGGCTTCACTTTGCAGGAAGCTCTTGGGGCTTTGCATAGAGTTGGTGGAAATGCAGACCTTGCACTTCTTGTTTTGCTAGCAAAGAACATTGTAGTTCCTACATAACCATGGAAAAGGGGGCTAGACCATACTCCATTCCCTTTAAAAAAGCTATACATGCGCGCGCACACACACGCACACACACACACACACACACATACACACTCACCACATATACGTGTATGTAGAAACCTGCAAGCAGAATGTTGAGCCAGATTTTTTTTAAGGATTTTTTTCGGCCAAAGTAACTTATCTCTTGTCTGATGAATTTGTCTATTCTCTTTGTTAAAATTTGGGCCTTTTTAAATGTATTGGCAGTAATGTGCATACAAAAGCTTTTTATTATCATTAAGATGATGTATTCTGGAATAAAATTGATGGTTTTGTGTATAGCATACCATTTTAGAATGAGAGTGAATGCTTTAAAAAGCAGAAGCCATGAGAAATCCCACCGCCCATGCAGCTAAAAGCAAATCAGCTTCCCATTTTGGCTGTGTCTGTGCTGTAGGCAAGGTGTGGCTTGTTGGCTCAGTTGTCCATTTACAAACTGGATCACATGGTTTGGTGTTTGGAATTACACTTAGTGCTCTGTGTATTGATGATTCATCAGTTACAACAGGAAATTGAAGAATAGTTGACTAATATCTCCTAGAGTGGTATGTTTTTATTTGTTTGGTTAGGATTTGACCTTTTTATGGGATGAGGTGGGAGGGTTTAGAACTTGGGCTGCTTTGTGCGTCATAGGCTGCTGCATGGATTGCCAAGTATTTGGGGTGGGACACTGGGGGGGAGAGGCGGGGGAGTCAACATCAGAGTGAAACATGGTGCTACCCAGATAGAAAAGGGAAGAGTCTGTAATTCCATTTGCAATTATCCTGGTGATGTTTCAAGAACTAGGAGTGAAAAATGGCTGAAACACTGGAATTGATTAGAGAGTGGGTTTGCTAGCATCTTACTGATCACACCTCAACCTTTAGTGATTAATGAGGAACTTAAAGATCTGCTAACGGGTTGATCGCCAGCAGTTTATTTCCTTTAGAAGCTCATCTACTAGGAACTTCTTCTAAAGCTCAGGTTGAGCTGTGATCTGAGTGAAATAACCTTGTCACTGGTTCATCTTGGTGCTTGGAATGGTCAGTCTCTTTGTTGAGTGTCCTTTGTGGCACCGGAAATAGTAACTGCAGTTTCTGACTCAAGTGGCCTTGGGTAGAGATTTCCATCCCTTTCTTTCCTCAGGAGTTTCTTTTTTAAAGCAAGATGCATCATATTTGTGTTTACCATGTCAAGGTAGAGTGGGGCATAGTATATAGATGTATTTATTGTGGCCTTTTTTTATATGAGGACTAGCCCTTGGAAACCATTGTCCTGTGGGCCCCACTGTGCAATAATCCTACTGGATAGATTTTAGGTAGTTTTTCCTGAAAAATAAACTCTTACGTACCTAGCAGGAATCCGAAATCTTGGTTTTATTGAAAAGAATCTTGAGAATAACTCCCGATTCCAAGTTCTGGTTCGCAATGTGTTTGAAATAGATGTTTTGAAAGGGTGATTCGTGAACTTAGTGTTAAATGATTTTTGTCTAAAGTCTTACTCTCTTTGGAAGCTTATTCTTTCCATCAAAATTCGAGTCATTGAGCACAATCAAAATGGAGGCTCATATCTCAGGAGTTTTTGAAATTTTAATTTGGGGGCACTTAGAGACGTTTCTCTTCTACCCTATTCCATCTTTTCCTTTTGCTGTGATATTTGTCTGTGTGTTAACAAGACTTTAGTGATGTGATGGAAAGTCACATAGATTCATCATGATCCTCTGAAGTTAGGAGATGGTTGACAGAAGGAGTTGTGGTTTACTGTTTTCAAGAGGGCATTCAGAACAGCGGGTCAGCCAGGTTGTCTTTAAGATATTCTTTTAGACAATCACATGTTGCAGACCCTTTTGCCTGCCCCACACCAAAGATGTAAGATGCACTAGGAAACTGCATATAGGATTTCTGTCAACCGACTCTTAGAGCTGTGATTGTAATTAAGTAGTTGGTGCTATGATTGAAGCAAAATCTAGTAGCAATGCAATGGCCCCTGTATTTGCTTTATGGGTGGTAATTGGGAATTTATTCTAAGCTTATAAATCTTTGAGGTCGCGAAGTGGGGTTGGTATGAGGTGGGGGAAGTTACCGATGACAGCAGACTCCTCCAAAAAGGCCTCTGCGTGAAGATGGGCCTCGTAGGCTCTGTCTGGGTGGTGGTGTACTGCTCAGAGGCTTGGCCGCTCAGTTTTCACAGTGCAGAGATTTGGGAATCAATCCCAGGTGGAATATAGGATATCAGCCCGGAAAAGGTTTTATTATAATGGCTTTTTACTACATATGTGTATTTATTTTTAGGAGGAAATTGAATAGGCCTATAGTTGTACATGTATTCTTGTTAGTAGTACTTTGAATGAATGAGCTGAACCCACTTGCCAGATATCCTTGTCCTTTTTCATCATTTATTTTTCAGTGTATAATTGCTTCGATTTTTAAAACCTTATTTCCTGTTCCATCATTTGTATGAAAGTGAAGTTGTTGACGTTGTTAGGATTTTGAATCATTTTTAAATTTTGCAGTTCTTAAAACACAAAGGGAATTAAGGAACATGACACTAGTGAACCTTCATTGTCAGTTTTTTTGAAAGTGCAGAAATTTGGGGCACCTGGCTGGCTCAGTCGGAAGAATATGCGACTCTTGATCCCAGGGTCGTGAGTTCGAGCCTCACGTTGGGTGTAGAGATTACTAAAAAAAAAAAAAAAGTTAAAATAACCTTTTTTTAAAAAGTGAAATTCAAGATTAACTTCTCTTAAAATAAGATAAAATCATTGTGAACTCCTCTGGTAGCTAAAATACGGATACTGGTCAGCTAGAAACAGTAACGGGCCACTTTACTGACAGCTTCTTTGCCACAACCAGTAATGGACGGTTCTGTGGTCAGCACTCACCTCCAAGGGTGGTCTCTGTTTATTCACCAAAGAGAGGAGAAGATTGTCCTGTATGACTTCTGCAGTTTACCCTAAGTTGATTCGCGTGTGCAGCAATGTGCTTGGTGACCTGACAGCTGTGCCGAAGCTGTAGATTTTGCTCATTGGAGCTGATAAGAATGATTTCCACTTGTACCTGTTTAGGCCTCCAGACATCAGCCAGTAGCCTTCATCCCACAGTTTGGGCCTTAGCCATTAACATATAAAGATAACCAGTTGCTTGGCAAAGAGAACGGGATAGATGGTGGGTGTGTGTTAAAACTGTTCTGCCTTGGAGCCTATGAAACCTCCCAGAGCTCCTTGTCTCCATATGTACTAAAGGAAGACACAACCCATGTGTTTTTTCCCAAAGCATTTCTCCAGCGAGAGAGGGTTGCATAAAAATGGAAAGATGTATGAGACTCTGTGTCACCGATTTTATAACTAGTTAAAATGGAATCTGCCTGTTCTTCCCTTAGCACAGCTTTCTATCCCTAGTAAAAGCCATAAAAACTTAGTTGATTTAACCATCAGCTCGTGTGTGTGTGTGTGTGTGTATATATATGTGTATATATATATATGTGTGTGTGCTGGACAAATATCTTACAGTTAATTTTACATAGACTGAAAAGCAAACAGTTTTTGTATCTACAGATATATTCTCCACTTACGGTGGCTTTTATCCCACCATATATATAAAAACAGCCTTGCAAATAACTGGCCAGGAAAGTTACAGTGCATTTAGACTTCCTTTTCCTACCTGTTTGCCGCCTGTAATGAGAGCAAGCAGGATAATTGAACTGCGATGTATTTCAAACTTGTTATCACTGGTAACATATCCTAAGAGAAGCTAATTAGATTATGCATTCTTCTGTTCTCTAGCACAAATACCAAAAAGCCAAATTTCTCCTTTGAATTTGGTGACTTAGTATAGTCTGTGGCTGAACTAGAAAGAAACAAGTTATTAGGAGTTTCCTTTCCCAGAAGATGGAATGTTAACCTTTTTGTGTTAGGAGTTCCATAAAATAAAAAACAGCTTTTTTTCTGAAAGAATAAAAAACTCCAGTTCCTCTTAACAACAAAGTAAATTCGAAGCATGGTCCTTGAGAACTAGAAATGTAAAATCATGGCTTAAGTTCTATACCTTAGAGGCCTCTCAGTGTTAGTAAGGTGTTCCTAGGAGTTCATTGAATAAATAATTTAGGGGTAAACCTTTGATGTACTTGATTTTCTCTTGTGCCTTAGTTTCTCCAAATAGCAGAAGCGTCACATTTTGGTGGGAAATGAAAGTGAAAGTATCGGAGGGAAAGTTTGAAAATGTCCTTCCTAAAGATAGAGGCTATGCATGGAGTGGTCCTAAGACTCACCCTCGTTGTTAATTCAGAATTATCCTGCACCAAATCTTTAGACTTCACTTCCCTAGATAGAAGAATTATAATAGGGCTTTTTTGCATCGGGAGTACCAAAAAAATGGTTTCTAGATGTTTATTATGTTGTTTGTTGCACTATCTGTATTGTGGTGGTGAAGACAGAATTCGAGAAAATCTGTCTGGTACTCTTGAAAGCTATAGAGTATGAGTCTTTGAATAAGATTTCAATGATTCATGGGGTGCCTGCCTGGCTCAGTCGTTAGGACATGCAACTCTTGATCTTAGGATTGTGAGTTCGAGCCCCACATTGGGGGTAGAGTTTACTTAAAAAAAAAAAAAAAAAAAGTGTGTATTGATTTATTCATCAGACATTAAGTGCCTGTGTGCCCAGTACTGGGGAGCACTGGGGATGCAGGGGTGACTAAATCATATTGGAAGCCTGCCCTTGTGAAGTTCTGTCTAGTAAGGAGACATGAAACAAATTTTAGCTTTAAGAGCAAGATCTGTTTTTGCCTATTAGCATGGTTTTATTTTCAAAGTCATATTAGAATGATATGGTTCAAATTCAGAGGAGATTGGGAAAATTAGGCTTAAAATGGAATTAGATGCTGTGAGCCTAAAACTGCTCTAAAAAGTTATTATTTTTAATAGAATCAGAAACCAACAAAAAATGTTCTGGCATTTGATAGAAATACTTGAAGAGGTCAGTATAAATTATTTGGAAATAATTTATGCTACCAGGGGACGAGGGGATATGGGCAGGATAGAAGTGCAAGTAAATGGGAGATGATCGCAAATACGCACCAGTGACAGCTTTTCCTCCCATCAGGACACCCTTCCACGCAGGATAGAAACGTGGAGTGTGCTGCGGCATCCTCCCCACTCACCCGTTGAGCACGGCTGCTCTGGAATACAGACCATCTGGGCCAACAGGACTTAGCAGAGGATCCTGCAGGATTTGCTGTTTTAAAGCAGCTGAGTGCAAGATGTGGAAATGGGAATCTAGAGCAGAAAACGTAGCAAGCGATGGCACCGGATGGTGGGCAGGATTATTGACAAGAGGATTCAAGGCTCTACCAAATCTTTGACAGGATAGCTCTGTCAAAAGGACATTCTTCAACCCATTACTTAAAATGTCACCATGTATGTTGTAATCCTGAGGCATACAGGTAGAATTTCTGGCCCTGACTACTAGTGACTTCTGAGGCTTACAATTAGAAAACTCAAAAGTTTATCAGATATATATTGGTGATTGGTAATCTAGACCCTCTGGGGGCTGTAAAAGGTGAGAGGGATATAGCTGGTAAGTTTCAGGGCACAATTTTGAGGAATGAAATCTACAGAGAAAATGGTTCAAGGGTGTAGGAGTTAGAGAATGTTTCTTTTACCTAAAAAAGTTAGGCAGATGACAGAAGACCTGGGGTGGTGGGGGCGTAGAACACAAAATTAGATTTTTACAGAACTGTATTTCTTTAAATACATAAATAAGAACGTTCTCATTAGCCGACTTGGGGAAGGGGCATGCTGGATATTTTTCCGTGGGAAAATCCACGTCTGATGGGAAAAGATTTTGTTTACCAGGAGCTTGCTTTACACACAACCTTGAATGAATGCATTTGTGGCTTAAAGGGAGGAGACCTCTCTCAATCTCCTATCAGAGGCAGTCAGATCAGCCAGTTGGTTTCCAGATTTTCCAGATTCCTTCAGCCTGACATTACCTGATGCTGACCAGACTTTTTTTCTTTCCCTGAAGGCCCCACAGCTTTCTGAGTGTATGCCTCCTGAGACCTTTCTCTCTGAATGATTATATTCCATTCTCTATTCTTGCGATCATCCTTTTGAAATAGTGATGCACTCAGAGCAGTTGAACATACTGATTATATTGCTTTCTTCACTGTGCACCTACAATGAAAATTGATTTGCTCATTTTTATTCAGAATCTCGTCTTCATGGCAAGTTGGGCTAATGGCCTTCACACTCGAGTAAGGTTTGTTTACCAGTTTTGTAGCCATATTTGGCAAATCTTAGCAAATAGAAACCCTTCTTTTCCCCTTTGTTCTTGCAATTGCTCATGTATTGCTTTTCTGACTTTTCTTTGAGCTTTGAGACTACTGCATCTTTAAAAAACTAGGCGGATTGGCAAAATAGGCTTGCCAATAGCTTAGTCACTCCCATAGTGCTTTGGTTTTGAGAGTTGGGAAAACTCTGAGAACTTAAGAGAACCAAACTCAGGAATCCCACAGTTGGCTGCACTGTGCCCTTGGTTTAGGGGCTGGACATAGGACCTGTCTGCAGCTGAGTGAACTAGATGCATTTGGGTTTGAGTTTTTTGTCACATACTGAAATGTTAAGTCAGCCCTAAATAATTGAAACACTTTATTTTTCTTTTTTTAATAGGAACTTTCTGAAGAAAAAGTGATGTGTAAAACATTTGATATTTAAGACAATAAAGTTTTTATCATAAGACTCTTGTTTGATCAATTTCTTTTGAGATGGTTACTTTAGTCTTTGTCTCCCTGCCCCTTTAAATAACCCTTACCCAGGTACTCTGATTTGCAGCCATCTGCCCAGACCTCACAAGAAATGGGTATCTCCAAGCCATTAAAGTTGACCTCCAGATGACCACTGCAGGGACACAGCCACCTGCTCGTGTCAGAGACGTGCGCCTGTGACCGCGTGGGCAGCCGATGCACAGTGACAGACATTGTGATAGGGTGTTGTGGTTAGACCAGCCTCTGGAGCCAGGCCGCTTTGCCACTTGCTGGCTATGTGACTTTGGGTAAGTTTCCTAACCTTTCTGTGCCTCCGTCTCATCTACAAAGTGGGGACCGTCTGGATGGTTGTAGGGATTAAACGAGTTAATACATGTAAAGTACTTAGCACAGCACCTGGCACCGTACTAAGTGCTCATTAGGTACTAGCTAGTATTCATTGTGTCATGGAAGGGATTTGAGAATGCTGAATGCAGTTTCTAGAAGTTAGGCAATCCCAACCTTCAGATCTGGCTCTGCCCCATGCAGTCAGTCATTCAGGGTCCTAGGCTGCCAGGGCTCTGCTTTCTTCCACACATGGCTTCCAAGATTACCTTGGACACCAGTATCCCGCGGACATACCAGGAGAAGAGAATGAGGGCTGTTCGTAGAAGTTTTTCTACCAGGCCTGGAAGTGGTGTATGTCACTTCCCTACCCACCGTTCCCTGACTGGAACTCAGTCACACAACCAGACCAAAGTGCAAGGGCGGCTGGGAAACCTAATCTACTCGTGTGCCCAGGGTGAGCGGTACAGTCAGGTACCACCTAGCAGTGCTTCACACACACCCCCCCCGCCCCCAAGGAGATGGCTCCATACCCCATTCAGGCACTCAGCCGACCTCAGTCCAGAATCTCCTGTGATGCCCTGTCCTTCAGGTCTTGATTGTGCCTCTTTATGGTCTAGCAAAGCGAAGTCAAGGTCAAGTTCTGTGCTCCCGCCCCACACACCGTGTTGACTCAGGGACAGAATAACTGCGATAGCAAATCCCATTCAGAAAAGAGAAGAATGGGAAATGCAGCCATCGTGAGGTGGTTCGGGGAGTCCCTCTGCTTAAAGTTCTAATTACCTCTTGTGGAGGGAACTCCCTTGTCCATTGTCCATGGCCCCACCTGAAGCAGGTGTTCGGTCTGCCTTCCTTGGGAGTTACACCCCTCTGTTAGCTTACCGCTGGCACAGGTCTGGGGACTAGGGGTTGTGTAAAGGCTTGGAAAAGAGTCCATGGCTTTTGAACTCTGGATTTGTAGTTTCTTTGGCAAAACAATTTACTCAGTAACACTTAAGGGGCTTCTGATTATTTGCTCCAGTCAATCCTGCATTGCCAGTAACCACACTCGAGAGTTCTTTCATGTACACAGTCTTCAAGCATGATTCATTTCTTTGCTTTCTCACTTCCAGTCTGCCCTCAGGGGCATCTAGAGTTTATCTGAAATAGGTTTGAATGGGAAAAACTTAATATGATTTTTACTACACGGCTGAGTCTTACTGGGCCTTGGTATTCAAAGGCTATTTCAAACTTAGCTCTTACTATCTGAAGTCCAGAACAAGGAAATTCGCTCGAACAACCCTGAATTCAAGGCCCCAAGTTTCTTGGCCCCGTTCCTTTCCAATTCTGCTTGCAACAAGCCAATTCTTTCCTAAACTTGTGTCTTTCTCATAATGTCAAAGTCAACACACTAACCTGACTTTTCAACCTTTCCTTGTGGACCTGAGCTTCAGGCTATGTAGTTAATGTAGCCGACCATCCAAGGTGCCACAGGGAGTTCTACCAGATGTTTCACCCCCTGGATAAGAAGGACCTCCATTTTTTCCAGCCTCCGTACATCGGTTTCCTTCTTGACCACCAAGACAAGGTCTTCTTTTAGGTTTTTATGGTGAATAAAATTAGTACCAGTTTCTGTGTTAAGATAAGCTAACTGCTGTAAGATACCCAACCCAAATATCAGTAGCTTAACACAACAGAACCTTATTTCTCCTTCACTAACAGCCCACTGTGTGGGTCCAAGTCAGTGGAGATAGGAGGACTCTTCAAGCTGTCATTTGGGAAACAGGCTTGGAGCAGCTCTGCCATTTCACCTGGCTTCCAAGCTTGCCCTGGCTTCAACATCACACTGGAAAATAATAGAAGAGAGAATTGAGCTCAAGTGGGTTTTATAGGCCAGACCTGGAAATAGTACCTATCATTTCCCACACAAAATCAGTGAAAACCCCAGGAACTGGCCACACCTAGCTGAAGGAGAGGCAGAGAAATGTAGGCTAGCTCTGTGCCCAGTAAGAAGAGATCAACTAACCCAGTTTTCATCTCAAAGAATATCCATTTTCTAATGTCTGGTGGGGACAGAGCCTTGTCTTGACTCCCAGTTATATATTCACAAATTGAGACCCCTCATTCTGAACTACTGAGAGTAAATTTCTTGTTGAGGGTATCAGGACAATCTCTTTTCTCTCCTCAAGCTTGGAAATGCTGTGTGTTTTTTTTTTTTTTTTTTTTTTTTTTAATTTAAGTGACTTGGAGGGCCTGGACGGCTCAGTCTGTTAAGTGTCCAACTCTTGATTTCGGCTCAAGTCATGATCTCGTGGGTCATGGGATCGAGCCCCATGTTCGGCTCAACGCTCAGCGGGGAGTCGGCTTCTCTCCTCCCTCTTCCTCTGCCCCTCTGTGCACAGTCACTCTGTCTCCGTCTCTCTCTCTAAAATAAATCTTAATCTTAAGACTTAAAATGAACCATTTTGAGATTAATGAGTAACCTGGAAACACCTTAGGGTGTCGACCAATGTGGAGTCTTTGCTTTGTGTATGGTTTGTATTGTGGGGCCTTGAGAAGATTTCAATGTACCTGGAAAAGCTGGTGTATATGGGGAGGAGCTTAGACATGTCCCCCCCTTGTTCTGTTAGGGTTCTTGCCTATCTAATAAGAATGATGAGAGCAGGGATGCCTGGGTGGCTCAGTCAGTTAAGACACTTGGTTTCAGCTCAGGTCGTGATCTCCAGGTCATGGGATCGAGCCCTGCATTGGGCTCCATGCTCAGCATGGAGTCTGCTTCTCTCCCTCTCCCTCTGCCCCTCCCTCTCATCGAGCCCTCTCTCTCTCTCTCTGAAAAAATAAATAAAATATTTAAAAAAAAGAATGATGAGAGCAAAGGCTACTTCTAGTTGGAAGTGAGAATTATGTTGCCATTTTTCAGATCTCAATCCAATTTCTAGTACTTGATAGAGTGATAGAAATTGTGAGACATTAGTGGAAAGAATTATGAGTCCTTAGCACAAAGAAACGGGAATTTACTGCATCTTTATTAAAAACAAAACTTTGAAAGTATCAGGGAAGTGGGGTGCCTGGCTGGCTCAGTTGGAAGAGCCTGCGATTCTCAATCTTGGGGTTGAGGGTTCAAGCCCCATGTTGGGTGTAGAGATTACTAAATAAATAAAAAGTATCAGAGAAGTAAATGCATTGGGGGTTTATGACATGAATCTATCTATAGCTTGGAGGAGGAAAATGTAAGAAAAGGGTAGGATATTCATTTAAAAGTAGAAATACAAAGAAATAGAAAAAAGTTCAAAAAAGAACATAGTTCTAAATTTCAAAATACATGGTAAGCAGAGCTTATTGCCATCTTTTTTTAAATTAAAGATTTTATTTATTTATTTAACAGAGAGAGAGAGAGAGAGAGAGAATGAGAGAGGCAGTGAGAGAGGGAACACAAGCAGGGGGAGTGGGAGAAGGAGAAGCAGGCTTCCTGCCAAGCAGGGAGCCTGATGCAGGGCTCGATCCCAGGACCCTGGAACCATGACCTGAGCCGAAGGCAGTCACTTAGCCAACTGAGCCACCCAGGCGCCCCAGCTTATTGCTGTCTTACATAAAAGGGCTAAATTGTCACCGGATACTGCTTCCTTGTTCAGAGCTGTTAGTGTACTAATGGGATTAACCAACTATACCAATCCATATGTATGGATTTTGTCCTTAAAAAAAAAAAAATTAGAGCTAGGGTGGTTTGGTTCTTCCTAGAAAATTACACAAAGTCAGCATTTTCCCTGTTCAACTCCAGGTATCTGAAATTGCAGGGCCTGAACCAGAACTATCCCCCCCGCACCCCCACCCCCAAACCTGCTCCTCTCCATCCTCCCTGAGAAATCAGTAGCAACTGGCAGCATCATCCTTCCAGCTGCTCGCTCTAAGACCTTGACTCATCCTTCACAACCTACATCCCATCCGTCCTAAAGCGTATTGGCTGCACTTCAAAATAGATTCAAAATCCCACCATTCCTGGGGGCGCCTCAGTCGGTTAAGCCTCCAACTCTTGATTTCCACTGGGGTCATGATCTTGGCGTTGCAGGATCGAGCCCCGTGTTGGGCTCCGTGCTTTGTGCGGAGTCTGCTTGTCTCTCTCCCTCTGCTCCTCCCCCTGCTCGTGCTCTCTCTCTCTCTCTCCCTCAAATAAATGAATAAAATTCAATTTTTAAAAATTCAATCATTTCTAGAGCCCTGGTCCCAGGCCCCACATCTCTCCCCTGGGTCTCCGTGCTCCTGCCCCTGCCTACCTACAGTTGTTTTTGTTTTTGTTTTTAAGATTCATTTATTTATTTGAGAGAGGGGGGAGGGGTAGAAGGAGAGGGAGAATCCTCAAGCAGACTCCCTGCTGAGCACAAGCCTGTGGTGGGGCTCGATCCCAGGACCCTGAGATCACGACCTGAGCCAAAATCAAGAGTCAGGCCACTTAACCGACTGAGCCACCCAGGCGCCTCTACCTACATTCTATTCTTCCTTAGCACAACAGCGAGCATGATTCTGTTAAACCAAACCTGTCCTTAAAACCCATCAATGGGTCCTCATCCCACTCGGGGTAAAAGCAGAAGTCCTCCTAATGCCTCCAAGGCCCCTATTCACCTCCCTGCCTTCCCCTCCTCCTCCTTTCCCCTCACTCATCCATCCCTAAGCCACCCTGCCCTCCGTATTCCGTGAGCTCACCATGCTCTTTCCCACGTCAGGGCCTCTGTATTGGTTATTTCCTTACTCAGGAAAGCCCCATCCTCAGAAACCTTCATGGCTTTTTCTCTCATGTCCTTTGGGTCTTTATGCAAATATCTCCTCCGTAAAGGCCTTCCCTGGCTACTCCATCTAAAATTCAAGCCACCCACCCCCTTCTCCGTCATTTCCCTTCATTTTTCTCCATAGCGCTAAGCACTACCCAACATACCAGCATTTCATTTCTGTTGACTGTCTCTCCTGTTAGAACGTAAGCCCCAGGAGGGTAGGGATTTATGCCTGTCCTTCTCACTGCTGTACCCCCAGTGCCTAGAACAGTGAGTTAACTCACTGTTGTGAGTTAATAAATCCATCAACACTATTATGCTCTCCAAGGTCCCAAGGGGTTGTCCTGTAAGTGCAGTGACATAGCAGAACTGTGCCTGAGGCCCAGTGAGGTCACGGAGGTCAGTTTGCAGACTTAGGGATTCCAGCCTAGGATGACTGCTGAGTTTGGGTTTAATGTAGATTTTTTTTTTTTTTTAAGATTTTATTTATTTATTTGAGAGAGAGAGACACAGTGAGAGAGGGAACATAAGCAGGGGGAGTGGGAGAGGGAGAAGCAGGCTTCCCGCCAAGCAGGGAGCCCGATGCGGGGCTCGATCCCAGGACCCTGGGATCATGACCTGAGCCGAAGGCAGACGCTTAACTGACTTGAGCCACCCAGGGGCCCCGAGTTTAACGTAGATTTTAAAAGACAGATGACAGGGCGCCTGGCTGGCTCAGTTGGTTAAGCGACTGCCTTCAGCTCAGGTCATGATCCTGGAGTCCCGGGATCGAGTCCCGCATCGGGCTCCCTGCTCAGCGGGGAGTCTGCTTCTCCCTCTGACCCTCCTCCCTCTCATGCTCTCTGTCTCTCATTGTCTCTCTCGCAAATAAATTAAAAAATCTTAAAAAAAAAAATTAAAAAATAAAAGACAGATGACATTCTGGGGTTAGTAAGTTTGCAGGCTTCCATGCGAAGTAGTACTTTTTATTATACCCACATATACAAATAATTTGGGATGTTGGCAAACAGCACCCCTCAGCTAGTGGTCATATGGGCTTCGACTATACTTCCTCATCCTTTACCTTCTGGAACGGAAAGGCCCAAATCAGGTGTAAAGAGAGGCAGCTTTCAGGGCGCCTGGGTGGTTCAGTTGGTTAAGCATCTGCCTTCAGCTCAGGTCATGATCCTGGGGTCCTGGGATCGAGCCCCGTATCGGGCTCCCTGCTGAGCGGGGAGTCTGCTTCTCCCTCTGCCTGCCGCTCCCCCTGCTTGTGCTAGCTCTCTCTCTGTCAAAAAACTAAAGAAAATGAAAAAATTAAAAAAGAGAGAGGCAGCTTTCTATTGGGTCCTACTTCTCTTCGGTCCTTTTACTTCTACGGCCAGCTTTACAAAGATTTTCTGCATCCCTATTGAATTAAAAATTAATCAGAAGATATTGATTCAACAAACACTGAATATCATGTGCCAGATACTGAGTTGGTGCTGTGAATAGAGCACTGCATGAACTGAGAAAAGGTGTATCCTTTTGGGAGCTTACACTATAGAAGTCTCTTTGAAAAGTGACAACAAATAACATGACAGGTAGTAATAAATTCTACAACAAAAATTTAGTAGTTTGGGGGCGCCTGGGTGGCTCAGTCAGTTAAGCGTCTGCCTTCAGCTCAGGTCATGATCCTGGAGTCCTGGGGTGGAGTCCCACATGGGGCTCCCTGCTCGGTGGGGAGCCTGCTTCTCCCTTTCCCTCTGCCCCTCCCGCTGCTCGTTCTCTCTCTCTCTCTCTCTCTTTCTGGTGTTCTCTCTCTCAGATAAACAAATAAAATCTTTAAAAAAAAATTTCATAGTTTTCCATGCTGGAAAGGACTAGAGGCTACTTAATGTTGAACAATCAAGGAGAAAGTTCCTCTGTGAAGCTGATATTTGAATTGAGACCTAGGGGCACCTGGGGGGCTCAGTCGTTAAGCCTCTGTCTTCGGCTCAGGTCATGATCCCAGGGTCCTGGGATCGAGCCCCACATCGGGCTCCCTGCTCCGCGGGAAGCCTGCTTCACCCTCTCCCACTCCCCCTGCTTGTGTTCCCTCTCTCGCTGTGTCTTTCTCTGTCAAATAAATAAATAAAATCTTTTAAAAATAAATAAATAAAAA